>NC_140170.1:71972824-71977824 GCF_963971535.1 Notolepis coatsorum
CTATGGGGGTAGTGGTGGGCTGTGACTGTGGGGGGTCAGGCTCTTGGCAGACCTGAGACCAGCTCTATGGGGGTAGTGGTGGGCAGTGACTGTGGGGGTCAGGCTCATGGCAGAGTGGGTGGTTACTGATATACGACATGGGTCTAAATATAGTGAGTCTCGAGGAGGGGGGGGGGGGGGGGGTCCAGTTTCACACGCATGTGCAAGTATGTTAGCTCTATTGACGAGCTTTGTATGCATTACATATGTACAAAGTTCTATAACAACGCGCTGTTGATTCTGAGGGTTAAGTCGAAACTCGTCCTAACTCATTATTGCAAGTTGTCATTGTGTTTTTGAAGGGATCAACAAAAAGCTGAGAGTCTCAACAAAGGCTGGTGGGGTGAAAACACAAGCCGCTGCTGAAATACAGTATAAAATCACCCTTTTCTCTCCCAAGTCTCCTTTCAAATCCTCCAGTCGACGAACGCTCAGTGCTGCCACTACTGGTCACCAATAATATCAGCGCCTTACCCAGACAGGTTAACGTCTGGGTAAGGCGTCATCATATTCCAAAACGCCACTTCCGTGTCCTGTTGCTTCCAGACGGGATATTCAAAGGCAGTAAAACGGTGCAGACCGTGCAGTGCTGTGTCCCGTGTTGCAGCAATATAAATTATGTCAACAAAACAGTCTCTTACTACCGCTTTCCTCCATTGGACCGTTACCGTTTTTTTTTTTTTACTACCGTTTTCTTTTTCGGTTTGAGTTATACAAGTTGAGACCCTTTTTCACAGACTTTGAGAAGTCAGCGAAGTAGGATGTCACAGTAAAAAGGGTGACCGGTTCCTGGGCTGTAGCCAATGCTGTTTACATTGGCCGCATTAGACTAAACATGCTAGTGGACATGGAAGTAATTTGTGACGTCACACTAGCCATCCCTATTGGCGACCAGTGGTGGCAGCACTGAGTGTCCGTCAAGCTTTCCCAGAAAACCACAGAAGAAGGCGCCATTACCGATTTGAAAGGAGACTATGGAGAGAAAAGGGATATTTCACACCTCTTACCTCTTATCTAAAGTCATCCACTAGTACACTATATTGACCACTGCTGTCTCTGTCGTCTAAAGTCAACACCACCATTCTCCAAAGTATGATATTTAAACTTGGTCCTCAAAATGAATGGAAGTGAATGAGGAGCCTGACACCTGGGAGGAATAGTGGTGTTGACAGCGGATGACAGGGACAGCAGGGGTCACTAGCTTACTTGCTAGATGAGATTTGGACAGAGTTCTACTGAAGTTACCTTTAAGTAAACATTTCTGTTTGGTACAGCGACCCCCACAGACATGATCATTCCCTCTAATATTGTGAAACATGTCACAAATATCTGTCAAAAGACTCACAATATGATTTATTTTGCCAAATCGTTCACCCCTAACACACACACACTGATATTCTCTCCTTAAATGATTATCTGATCATTTGCATATATAAACATAAAATTCAGAAAACTTGCAATATATTTTTTCTTAGTTTATATGTACATAACAAACTGGGAAAGATTCATAGTGATATCTATTCAAATATTGTTTTGCCTATTAGGGGGTACTACACTGTTACTACACTGTGTGTAGTTCTGTTCAGTTCAATAACATCATTATTATTATTATTATTATTATTATTATTATTATTATTATTATTATTATTATTATTATTATTATTATTATTATTATTATTATTATTATTTAGTTATCAGGCATGTGTTTAGGTTGTCTATTACTAATGGGTTGATTAGGTATTGTGTTTGTAAATAGCTGTTTAAAAAAAAATTATGGCATTTTACAATACAGAACTTTGAAGGCGTTTTCCCAAAAATGAGTTTGTATGCGTTTTTCTTACACACTTGGGTATAAATCTACCATTCCATAGCACCTACACATACCATACTTTCCACATTTCTTCCTATATATACCCTGCATCTTTCTCCAGAGGGGTTTGTTGATATATCATTCATAGCCTGATTTATAGTACATTTAGACCAAAGAACCTGGCGAAAATAGATTTTTTTATGACTGTAGACAGCATTTCCTGATTTATGGGATGATAAAAAGACATATCCACAATCCCCCTTGGACAAGGTTCACTGTGTTATGTGTCAACATAATGAATTTTTTTTTATCTGGCATCCTCCAATGTTGGTATTTATACCCAAACGTCATATGCAAATGTGTGCATATTTAATTAGGTAACGCCTATTTTTCATATATAAACATAAGATCTCAGAAAACTTGCAATACATTTTTTCTTAGTTATGTACATAACAAACTGGGAAAGTTTCATAGTGATATCTATTCAAATATTTGTTTTGCCTATTCACCTCAAGTTTCAAGTTTCTTTAATAGTTGTCATACATACTATAAGTACAGAATACTTTTATACAAAATGGTTCTTACTGTTACGCTCCAGAGACTGTGCTAGACAAGATAAGTATCAAATAACATAGTATAGCATGTAAATTAGAAGTAAAAAAATTAGGTCACAGTGTTCAGTATAGACATATGTACAATGTTCGATGCGGAATAGACATAACTGAGTTACCATATAATATACAATATACTATGCAGTGTACTAATATACAATACTATATAGTGCAAAGCAGAAATGGGATAAGGTACAATTTAGGTACAATTTACAGTAAGGTGTACGAGTTGTAGTGCAAATCCTTTATCAATAAATATAAAGTGTGTTTAGGTGATCTAAAGTGTGGAGAGTGGGTGCTGCATTGTGTTGTTTGTTTAAAGTGAGTGTGTGCGTGTGGATGTGTGTGCTGTGTGCATTTGGTGGTTGTTGTATAGTGTTTATTGTTCGTTGAGCAGCCTGATGGCCTGGGGATAGAAGCTTCTTCTGAGTCTTTCTGTGCTCGCCTTGAGACTCCGGTATCGCTTGCCTGACCGCAGCAGTTCAAAGAGGCAGTTGTTCGGGTGGCTGGAGTCCTTAATGATTCTCTTAGCCTTACCCCTGCACCGCTTGTTGTAAATGTTCTGGAGGGTGGGGAGCCGCCCTCCAATTGTGCGTTCGGCTGAACGTGTCACTCTTTGTAGTCTGCTTCGGTCTTGTGCAGTGCTATTCCCAAACCAGGAGGTGATGTTGCCAGTCAGGATGCTCTCTATTGTACATGAGTAGAAGTTCTTAAAGATCTTCTGACTGACTTGGAACTTCCTTAGGCGCCTGAGGAAGTAGAGGCGTTGTCGTGCCTTCTTCACAACACTGTCAATGTGTGTGGTCCATGTCAAGTCCTCGGATATGTGGGCTCCGAGGTACTTAAAGCTGTTCACTCTCTCAACCGGTGCCCCATCGATGCTGAGGGGGCTGTAGTCCTTGACACCCGACCTCCTGAAGTCCACAATCATCTCCTTTGTTTTGCTGACGTTCAGGGAGAGGCTGTTTTCCTGGCACCATCCCGCCAGGACCTTGACCTCTTCCAAAACACACAGCAGATTGATTAATAGCTCAGGCTAAGTGTCAGGGAAGTACCAAGGCATCTATTGTGGTTTATCACAGCTGGTTCTACTGGCTGGTTCACCTCACATCACTGACAGGTGTGTCAGCGACACGGGGAATGTGCTGCAATTTGATAATGAGCTTGGAAGGCGTGTGCGCACAAACGTGTGTGTGTGTATGTACGGTTGCAGTATGTCATAGGTGAAAAGACCAGTGAGGCCTCATTCCAACACTGTGCGAAGACATCATAATCCATAATATTTAGGTCACATGGCATTTCAGGTTACAACGCCCTGATCAGCGTATGCTGTTGTACTAACGAATGCCGTTATTGACAATCAATTAATCAGAAACGACCCCCCCCCCCCTTTCATACATGCATGATGGAACATAATATACTGATCATATGCATTTGAATTTTTTATTGTAGCGTGTATAGGGACGAAATGCCAATGGATTAAGTATAATATGCGTTGCAGCCTAATACTAGCTTTCCAGGAATTACCCTAAACCGCTCTAAAACTATACTTATATTCACCACGGTATAAAACGAGAATGTATGGATGGAAAAAATATTCCTTTTTCACATCTTAAACAATAGATACTCGATGTCAAATGGGACATAGTATTGCATATATAATATTTAAATAGTTATAGCCCTGCAAACAAGGTGAGCGACTCCCACCGTTTACAGTGCTGGAGGTAGCTACTATAGGATGAGGGTAATGGCTGGCAGAGAAAGAGTTAATAATCAAACACAAATCCCTTGTGCCCTAAGGGTACAGGTAAACGCTTAATGAAGAATCCCATGAGCCCATGGCTGAGTATAGCTAAAAGAGATAAGGCGTACGTGTGTGTAGAACATAATGGTCCATAATGGTCTCCAAATAGCATTGGCAATTTAAAAGGACGCCAGACCCCTTCGACGTGAGCTCCAGGTATTTCCAACGCTGATGCTACATAAAAAAACACTTACTTGAAAAAGACCGTAAGGGTCGAAACGTTGTATCTGCTATTTTTTGTCACAATTAAAACACCTTGGAGCCTCAAAAGTGAGTTGCGAGCCCCGCCTTGTTTCATGTACTACTGTTTTTACAGTTTGGCTCAGCACCAAGGAACGGAGGATGTGCGTTATTTATTTTTTCTGAACATAATAAAACACTACCACGTGGCCGCCACAAACCAAGCGTGTAGATATGCACGTAGAGAGTCAACATATCACCTGGTTTATCAAACGGGCACCCTCCCTTCACTTGTGTTTTGTTGAGCTAAACCCACAAAACCTGGGGAACTTAAGGTTCAACGGCTAGTTCTAGTGTCCCAGAACCACCCAGAACCACCCGGAACCACCCAGAACCACCCGGAACCACCCGGAACAGCAGATGCTCCCATCCAGAGCCACTTGCAACTAGTGCGACAGTAGAATGAGCTCAGATTCCTGTGTCACCAACACGGCAGGGAGCCAAAATGAGGAGTTCCGAGCGTAAATCCACGGTACAAAGAAAGTAGAAAGTAACT
>NC_140170.1:71980324-72118817 GCF_963971535.1 Notolepis coatsorum
TCAGGACACTCTTCAGGTGGGTGTTGGTCCCTGGTCAGGACACTCTTCAGGTGAGTGTTGGTCCCTGGTCAGGGCACTCTTCAGGTGGGTGTTGGTCCCTGGTCAGGACACTCTTCAGGTGAGTGTTGGTCCCTGGTCAGGGCACTCTTCAGGTGGGTGTTGGTCCCTGGTCAGGACACTCTTCAGGTGGGTGTCGGCCCCTAGTCAGGGCACTCTTCAGGTGGGTGTTGGTCCCTGGTCAGGACACTCTTCAGGTGGGTGTTGTTCCCTGGTCAGGACACTCTTCAGGTGAGTGTTGGTCCCTGGTCAGGACACTCTTCAGGTGGGTGTTGGTCCCTGGTCAGGACACTCTTCAGGTGGGTGTTGTTCCCTGGTCAGGACACTCTTCAGGTGAGTGTTGGTCCCTGGTCAGGACACTCTTCAGGTGGGTGTTGGTCCCTGGTCAGGACACTCTTCAGGTGAGTGTTGGTCCCTGGTCAGGGCACTCTTCAGGTGGGTGTTGGTCCCTGGTCAGGACACTCTTCAGGTGGGTGTCGGCCCCTAGTCAGGGCACTCTTCAGGTGGGTGTTGGTCCCTGGTCAGGACACTCTTCAGGTGGGTGTTGTTCCCTGGTCAGGGCACTCTTCAGGTGAGTGTTGGTCCCTGGTCAGGACACTCTTTAGGTGGGTGTTGGTCCCTGGTCAGGACACTCTTCAGGTGGGTGTTGTTCCCTGGTCAGGGCACTCTTCAGGAGAGTGTTGGTCCCTGGTCAGGGCGCGTGTATCGCTTCCGCAACGGAATTCGGTTTCCGGGTTCCTCTGATTGGCTGCGACCCCCACGTGACCCGCCCCCCTATCCACCGCTCTGCCGCTGCCACGCGCGGCAGTCGGCAGAGCGAGCGCTCGCTTCCTCAATTTATACGCATGGAAGTATTGACTGAATGAATGAAAACTTTATTTAACAGATTGCAGAATGGGTACAATACAGTACGGCTCAATACACACAATTGTTAAGGGGATGCAGACCAGAGAAAGACGTGTGTCTTGTTTACATCAGGGTCCCCCATTTTCAATTCATATAGAACGACTACGCCGTAACAAATCATTAAAAAAATATACCGTTAACTGGAATATGTTGTGCCTTTACACATATGTTGGATTATGTAATTGGTTTGTCATGACAAACAAATAAAAAAAATCGCGATTTACCCGCTGGCTACAGCAACACAACACTCAGTGACTGCATGTAGTCAGAGCCAGAGCTCAGCGATGCCGCTCGCGGCAGCACATTCTCGCCGCGGGCTGAGCTCTGGTGTCCGCTGGAGCAAGCCAGAGACAGCCGGCGGATGCGATATTTTATTTGTTTGTCATGACAAACCAATTACATAATCCAACATATGTGTAAAGGCACAACATATTCCAGTTAACGGTATCTTTTTTTAATTATTTGTTACGGCGCAATCAATACTTCCATGCATTCGGGACCTCCATGTTTGGGGGTATTCATCAGACAAATCGGATGCGGGGATTCGGCTCCCATCAGGCGGGCAAGAACTGCGGGTTTTCAGCCTCTCCCCTCTCTCCTGGAGCTTAAGGGGGAGCTTAGTATTCCTGCCGCGGAGGAAGTGGCTACACAACACACATGTTGTAGCCAGCTGGTAAATCGCGATTTTTTTATTTGTTTGTCATGACAAACCAATTACATAATCCAACATATGTGTAAAGGCACAACATATTCCAGTTAACGGTATATTTTTTTAATGATTTGTTACGGCGTAGTCGTTCTATATGAATTGAAAATGGGGGACCCTGATGTAAACAAGACAAACGTCTTTCTCAGGTCTGCATCCCCTTAACAATTGTGTGTATTGAGCCGTACTGTATTGTATCCATTCTGCAATCTGTTAAATAAAGTTTTCATTCATTCATTCATTCATTCAGTCAATACTTCCATGCGTATAAATTGAGGAAGCGAGCGCGTCCCGGAAACCGAATTCCGTTGCGGAAGCGATACACGCGGTCAGGGCACTCTTCAGGTGGGTGTCGGCCCCTAGTCAGGGCACTCTTCAGGTGGGTGTCGGCCCCTAGTCTGGGCACTCTTCAGGTGGGTGTCGGCCCCTAGTCAGGGCACTCTTCAGGTGGTTGTTGGTCCCTGGTCATCTGGGAAATAGTGGGGCTCAGGAGTTAGAGTGGTCGCCTGGTAATCGGAAGGTTCCCGGTTCGATTCCCGCTGCTCACAGGCAGCGTGTTGAAGTGTCCTCGAGCAAGACACTTAACCCTCTAATTGCTCCCGATGAGCAGGTTGAGCACATTGCATGGTCGCCTCCGCCGTCGGTATGTGAATGTGTGAGTGACTGGGTGAATGCAAAGAATGCAAAATTGCAAAGCTTTGGATAAAAGCGCTATTATAGACATGCACCACCATGGTCAGGAGGACACTCCCATCTCAGCCCTGATCGGGGGCCGTTCCTTTTATAGCCCAGCCTCTGCTGAGCGAAAAAAAACACCCGCTCGGATCCCCCCTCCCATCCCCAGCCCAGTGCTCCCTGCCTCAGACCACTCCCCCACTGTCTCTCTCTCTCTGATCCCTCCCCCTCTCTCCTCCCCCGCCTTCCCCTGTGCGCTGGGAGCATGCTGTAATCGGGAGAGAAGGCAGAGACACACATAGGCTGATACATAACTACGAGACACTCTCAGCCAACATGGGCCAGTTACTGAGCTGGATCCGAGGCCCACAACAGGACCACCCCGGCCTCCAGGATGTGTCCGTGGAGCAGCAGGTGTGTGTGTGTGTGTGTGTCTCCCGTGTGTCTGTCTGTCTGTCTTGTGTCTGTGTGGCGAAGACATGCAGTGTTGTGTAACTTACTGTAATTGAAAGTACACAATGTATTTTTTGGTTTGTTAATATAAAAGTTTAGTTTTCAGTTATTAGGACGTGTGTGCACTCAGATCCTGTTGTGATTTTGAACGTGCGCCAGTGGTTTGGGCCATGCATGTGTTTTTGTATGTTTAGTGGAGGACTTATACGGGAAGGCACGGCATGAGGAGAAGCTGCCTTGGCAGTAATCCAAGTCAGACCTCTCTCTCCCTCTGCTCTCTTTCGCCCTCTCTCTCTCTCTCTCTCTCTCCTCTCTCTCTCTCTCTCTCTCTCTCTCTCTGCTCTCTTTCGCCCTCCTCTCTCTCTCTCTCTCTCTCTCTCTGCTCTCTTTTGCCCTCTCTCTCACACACACACACACACACACACACACACACACACACACACACACACACACACACACACACACACACACACACACACACACACACACACAAACACACACACACACACACACACACACACACACACACACACACACCCTCTTTATCTCTCTCTCTCTCCCTCTCTCTCTCTGGGCTGGGAGGAGATGAGGGGTGGAATGTGAGAAGCTCAAAGTCGACTTGTGCAAGTTGCAAGAAGAAGAGTGTGTATTATATAAGTTGAGATGAAGAGTGTGTATTATACAAGTTGAGAGGCAGAGTGTGTATTATATAAGTTGAGAGGCAGAGTGTGTATTATATAAGTTGAGAGGCAGAGTGTGTATTATATAAGTTGAGATGCGGAGTATGTATTATATAAGTGAGAAGCAGAGTGTCTATTATATAAGTTGAGAAGCAGAGTGTCTATTATACAGGCAGAGTGTGTATATTATATAAGTTGAGATGAAGAGTGTGTATTATACAAGTTGAGAGGCAGAGTGTGTATTATACAAGTTGAGAGGCAGAGTGTGTATTATATAAGTTGAGAGGCAGAGTGTGTATATATAAGTTGAGATGCGGAGTATGTATTATATAAGTTGAGAAGCAGAGTGTCTATTATATAAGTTGAGAAGCAGAGTGTCTATTATATAAGTTGAGAAGCAGAGTGTCTATTATATAAGTTGAGAAGCAGAGTGTCTATTATACAGGCAGAGTGTGTATATTATATAAGTTGAGATGAAGAGTGTGTATTATACAAGTTGAGAAGCAGAGTGTGTATTATACAAGTTGAGAGGCAGAGTATTATATCTAGTTTTGACTGAGAGGCAGAGTATGTATTGTTATTGTAGCTAGTTTTGAGTGAGAAGCAGAGTGTGTGTTGTGGCTAGTTTTGACTGAGAGGCAGAGACAAGGCCTGTGTTGTTCAAGACTCGCTGTTTGCTACCAGTTATGTCTGTCAGCAGGGAATGTGGGAGCTGGTTGTGAAGGGACGTGTGTGTGTGTGTGTGTGTGTGTGTGTGTGTGTGTGTGTGTGTGTGTGTGTGTGTGTGTGTGTGTGTGTGTGTGTGTGTGTGTGTGTGTGTGTGTGTGTGTGTGTGTGTGTGTGTGTGTGTGTGTGTGTGTGTGTGTGTGTGTGTGTGTGTGTGTGTGTGTGTGTGTGTGTGTGTGTGTGTGTGTGTGTGTGTGTGTGTGTGTGTGTGTGTGTGTGTGTGTGTGTGTGTGTGTGTGTGTGTGTGTGTGTGTGTGTGTGTGTGTGGTGTGTGTGTGTGTGTGTGTGTGTGTGTGTGTGTGTGTGTGTGTGTGTGTGTGTGTGTGTGTGTGTGTGTGTGTGTGTGTGTGTGTGTGTGTGTGTGTGTGTGTGTGTGGTGTGTGTGTGTGTGTGTGTGTGTGTGTGTGTGTGTGTGTGTGTGTGTGTGTGTGTGTGTGTGTGTGTGTGTGTGTGTGTGTGTGTGTGTGTGTGTGTGTGTGTGTGTGTGTGTGTGTGTGTGTGTGTGTGTGTGTGTGTGTGTGTGTGTGTGTGTGTGTGTAGGTGTAGGTGTGTGTGTAGGTGTGTGTGTAGGTGTGTGTGTGTGTGGCTGGCTCTGTCAATGTGTGTTTATACTGTATGTGTGCGCGTGTGCACACGCAGGCGTGTGAATGAAGTCTTGTTTGATATTCACTAGCCTATTGGACCGCCTTTTTACAGTATGACTTTATATATAATACATTGACGTCGTCGCTAACCGGAACATGACCGGGGCCGATCCTGAATGGGTGTGTAGTTTGTAGTGTACTGTGACATTGGAATAAGAGACCAGGCAAGTCTTTGATGTGTTTGTAATGAAGTTTGATAATAATATGATTATCAGAGAGAGAGAGAGAGAGAGAGAGAGAGAGAGAGAGAGAGAGAGAGAGAGAGAGAGAGAGAGAGAGAGAGAGGAGAGAGAGAGAGGAAGAGATAGAGTGAGAGAGAGGAAGAGATAGAGAGCAGAGAGAGAGAAAGAGAGAGAGCAGAGAGAGAGAAAGGAGAGAGAGAGAAAGGAGAGAGAGAGAAAGAGAAATAGAGAGAACAGAGAGAGAGAGAGAGAGAGAGAGAGAGAGAGAGAGGAGAGACAGAGAGACAGAGAGACATACTTTCTGAGTGGATAGTGGATGATAAGGCTACGATGTTGAAAGCGTATTTGTCATCTTGTCATTGCCTTGACTATCAGTAAGTGTACCATTGACTCACATTGTATGTTAAAGTCAGGTGTGGGTTTAATTAATCATGAATGGGACAGATAAGCCTGTCTGCGCTTCTCTGATAGGAGAGTGTGTTCCTGGTGTCTGGGCCAGACTCCCAGGCCCTGCGTACTAAACACACTGGCGGTGCAGTCTGCCTTCCCCCTGCATCTCATCTGCTTCAGTCATTCCACAGCACACACACAGGAAATGGGCACCGGGCGTGAAAGTATAAATTCACAGAGAGAGAGAGAGAGAGAGAGAGAGAGAGAGAGAGAGAGAGAGAGAGAGAGAGAGAGGAGGAGAGAGAGAGAAGAGAGAGAGAGAGAGAGAGAGAGAGAGAGAGAGAGAGAGAGAGAGAGAGAGAGAGAGAGAGAGAGAGAGCAGGGGGGGAAGAGAAGAAAGAAAGAAAGAGAGAGCAGAGAGAGATAGAGAAAGAGAGAGAGCGGGCAGGGGGAGAAAGAGAAAGAAAGAAAGAGAGAGAGCAGAGAGAGAGAGAGAGAAAGATAGAGAGCAGAGAGAAAGAGAGAGAGCAGAGAGAGAGAAAAATGGTAAACAAAAAACCACACACAGTTGCTCAAGAGAATATTGTCAGAGAATAAGGTGTGTATAGACCTACTGGTGTTTGTTTGCGTCTACTTGTTGCGTCTACAGTATGCATTAGGTTTTGAGTTTGTAAAAAATGATGATGATGATGTCACCGAGACACAGATCATTGGAGCTACTCCGCAGACTGTGAATAATATTACTATTATCCTCCACAGTGGTTTTCCTGGGATGTGGGTTCTGATTCAGAGCTGTGAGCCCTACATGTAAATATTATACAACTCATTTGGATGTATCATCTCAAACAACATTTCTACGAGCCCACAATTCATAGTCAACGGACAAACTTAAGACGTCACATGTCTTGATACCTTCTTTCCATCGGTCCAGCTTAGGGAGACAGATATTGACTTTTTGTCCGAGATCATTGGAATAGCACAGTGTAAATTCAGTTTTCGGGTGGACTTTTTCTTTTTAAAGTATACCGTTGACAATTGGACAATGGTGTCCCGATTATCTGCTTCCCCTGTGTATTTCCTGTGAGGATGTACAATCTGTCAAACATAATACAGCAGTTATTAGCTGAGTGGGTGTAAATATGGTATGTCAGACTGTGTTTTTGTGCCGTTATGCAGTATCTCAGTCACTACATGCTTGCTATGTTTATTTATCCATTCATTAGTGTGTCCCACACTCTCTGTTGTGCTCGCAGGCCAGGATTGTCATGATCCAGTCCTGGGAGCTGAAAGGACTGTTAATGGTATGGTCTACGTTGTGGGGAATTTATTTGTGTTGCACCAACCGAGTGAATCATTGGAAACACCAAACCGATTCTCTTACGTAGCATAGCATGTACAGAGGGTTTTATATCGCTGTAAACAGAGAGTGTGTATTGATCAGCTCTAGCTGGAGAGAGAGAGACGTGGGATATCGATCACATGGACCAGACTGATACACCCCCAGGCTGAGAGAGAGAGAGCAGAGAGAGAGAGAGAGAGAGCAGAGAGAGAGAGAGAGCACAGAGAGAGAGAGAGAGAGAGAGAGAGCAGAGAGAGAGCACAGAGAGAGAGCACAGAGAGAGAGAGCAGAGAGAGAGCAGAGAGAGAAAGAGAGAGAGAGAGAGAGAGCAGAGAGAGAGAGAGAGAGCACAGAGAGAGAGAGAGAGCAGAGAGAGAGCACAGAGAGAGAGCACAGAGAGAGAGAGAGCAGAGAGAGAGCAGAGAGAGAGAAAGAGAGAGCAGAGAGAGAGCACAGAGAGAGAGGAGAGAGAGAAATAGATAGAGAGAGAAAGAGATAGAGAGAGCGAGAGCAGCCAGAGAGAAGATAGAGGCAGAGAGAGAGAGATAGCAGAGAGAGAGCAGATAGAGAGAAAGAGACAGAGAGAGAGATCAGAGAGAGAGAGAGAAATTGTAAACAAAAAACAGACACTCAGTTACCTTTCTGTCCATCATGAGAGAATAAGGTGTGTATAGACCTACTAGTGTTCATGTCAACTTGTCAGGTATGCATTAACCTTTGAGTTAGTAAACACGTGTTTTATGGGAATGAATTATTACCTACTTGCATTGCATTCCCTTTAGTGTCCCTCTATTGTTATGAAACGAGAGTTGAGGTCCTTCAACACATCCCTAAATGGTAAATGGCTGCTTTTTTATATAGCGCTTTTATCCAAAGCGCTTTACAATTTGTTACTCACATTTTTACCCATTCACTCACACATTCAGTCACACATTCACTCACCGACAGCGGAGGCAACCATGCAAGGTGCCAACCTGCTCATCGGGAGCAATTAGGGGTCTTGCTCAAGGACACATCAACACGCTGCCCCGGGAGGAGCGGGAATCGAACCGGGAACCGCCGGAATTGCCAGATGACTGCTCTACCTCCCGAGCCACTGTCGCCCCTAATAAGCGTCAGGATGTTGTTGCGTCAGAGCCGCTAAAGAGAGATTTCTCCGCTTGACTGTCAGTTTGTCTTCGGCCTCACTGCTGATCTAATCCCATCAAGCTCACTGGGTTCTCAGCGCCTCGGTTACATAAAACCACCCCTGGGAAAGTGTCCAGGCCTCCGGTGCTCACCTGAAAACGTGCGTTTGTTATTGACGAACCCATCTGGGGTATGATCATGGTGTTCGCCGCACTCCGAGAGCAACCAGATGAGGTTATCGACGGACACGTGTGATCTAAGGCTGTCCCCGAAGACTGTTTTTGGGATTCAAAGTTCGTCAGGGTTTTTCTAACGGACGTTCGAACTTTCGTTTTTTTTATTTATTTTTTTATATACGTTTTTTAGCGTTTATCGCTTTTTCATGGTCAGACATGACCGACAGATGAGGAGAGGATGAACGGGAAAAGAGGCGGGGAAGACATGCGACAAATGGAAGTCACCGGGAGTGGGAAGTGATACATGGTGTGCCACTAGACTAGAGCGCCCAACATATATATATATCTTTTTTTTTATAATTATTATAATTCTTTTTTAATAAATATCCTCAAACTAAATCCTCAATTTGAATAAAGTGATTAATCTGATTAAATTAGTATTAAATTTTTTTATTAAATCAACTTTCCAGCCCCAGACCCAGCCCAGGGAGAAGCTCCAGCCCAACTAAATCAATTAAATCAACTTTCTTTAACTCATTGGACACCACAACGTAAGTGCGCAGAGAGGGCGGTAGAGCGCCACCGCTTTAATCAATGGGAGGAGTGGGAGATTTGCGAGTGCTTAAAATATATCTTAAATTATGGCTAAATGGGTCTAATACACTCGTCGATTATCAGTGAGTTGCTTGCAGTCAACATGTACAAAACGGATTGTTTGTTCATCGGTACATTTCCGTTTTATACCGTTTTGAATACGAGTATAGTTTCAGAGAAATAGCCCTTTAGTGGAATACACAAAACATGTTGTAATTTTTCGGATGATTATCGAATCTTCCTGAAATCAACGCTAGATCATCATTATTGTCCTTCCTCGTGCACGCATGCAATGTTGTTTAGACCGTGCCCCCCCCCCCCCCCCCCCCCCCCCTCCTACCCAACAGAAAACAGCCACACATACACACACAGATACAGCGTCGATCGGGTAGAAATACATATCAGATCAACGATCAAATTTATATATAATGTTCTTACCTTGTATCTGATGTAATGCAAAAGAAATAATCCAATTCTATTCTATCTGATTGCCATTTGAAGTACTGGGCGCGGAGGTCCGTGCCACGTTCAACAGCATTGCATATGAGGGGGGGGGGTCGCAGATGTATCGTTGAAATCAGGTTACCTCGCCTGATTATTTAAACCACGCCCACACGGCTTGGATCATCCCAGAAAAAAAACTATACCATTCCCAGTGGAGTGCAATACCAGCCGGAAGGCGTAGGGGGCGGTATTTGCCCTTTTGCGAGCTCAGACCCATTCCCAACGATAACAGCAGGCTGGATGGATGAAAATGAATGGATATCGCTAATAAAAGAAATAACGATTAAAACCCGACTATACTCGTGATTGGCGCTGAACAGTCTGCGAGTTAACCCGACTATAATCGGGTCTGGCGTCCAATGAGTTAATGATTATAACTCATCAGTTTCTTTTAATACTATAATATTAGTGTAGCCTAATCTTTATCTGCAACTGTGAAGGAAAAAAAACCATTGGTTTAACACTTTCAGTGCCGGCCATAACGTTGATTAATGTCCTTGAGTGCCATCATCCACTTCAATGATAGCGTTAAAAACGCATAAGCTATGTTTTAAATTATGGCTATGTATCTGCCCACCGCTTATCAATGACTTGTTTGCAGTCAACATTGTCGAAACGGATTGTTTTTTAATCGGTTCATATCCTTTTTATAGCATTTCGAAAAGCTATCGGCATTTATTGGAATATTCTCGAATACACTAGACACGTTGTCATTTGTCGGCCTATTTATGAATCGTTTTCAAATAAACGCTAGATTATCGATAGTATATGTGTACTTATGCACGCTATATAAGCGAGCTGAGAAATCGATTCCCTCATTTCCTCAACATCACACACACATATACACATACGGGACACGCTGTTATCTCAGTGAATACAGCTCTGATTATCCTAAAACTGGTAACATAGACTCCTTACCTTAGATCAGATGTTCTCCAAAAAGATTATTCCAATTCCTGATCGCCATTCCAAATATCGATCGCGTTTATTGATTGATTATTGGCTGCTGTAAATATATATTCCAGGCTGCTTTCCAACTCGCGATCACTTCCCTCATCATCAGATCCCTCGCCAGCATAGTGGAGCGAGGAGGCTCCCCCTCCACAGATCCACCAGTATAATCGAATGGCCTGCAGTTACACGGGGATAGACGATAGGGGGCGGTATTTTCCCATCGGAGCTCCTAGAGGGGCTGCTGTACCAACGGGAGACTCGGTTGATGAAATATGAATTCAGATCGCTAATAAAAAAACAAACGACAATTCGCGTCGTCTGCACTCAACGGGGGGCATGAAAAGACGACATAACACGTCGCTGGCACTCAAAGTGTTAAACAGAATGAATAGGAAAAAAAATTATTTAAATTTTTTATTAAATATTCGAATGTTGATTTAGGATTTAACGATGGTTCGAACGTTCAAACGTTTGGGCTCAGCCCTAGTGTGATCAGGAAATAGCCTGACCCCGAGCAGTCGCACAGCCGCTGGGACTTACACACTGTTGGAATGTTTTGCGTAGTGACCGTCTAATCACTGTATTAGATGTCTAACCTTCCCAACAATAATTAGTTCTGACCGTCACCGGGGCGATATGACTGGACGAGAGAGAGGCGAGTGTCTCGATTTCACATGTGCCTTATCACTGAAAGTATCCCGATAGCAATGGCCTCTTTGTCAAATGACGTGTTTAAACGGAGCAGTACGACACGATGTGTTGAGCACAAGCTCCACCATCTCATGTTCTATTGTTTAAGGTGAGAACTGTCTGATCCTCATGATTAGCATCTGGCAAACACATTTTAATCAAAGACTGAGGGTTGAGTCTTGGATTTCTTTTGCAATTACAATTCTCTCTCTCTCTCTCTCTCTCTCTCTCTCTCTCTCTCTCTCTCTCTCTCTCTCTCTCTCTCTCTCTCTCTCTCTCTCTCTCTATCTATCTCTTTCTCTCTCTGCTCCACTCTCTGCTCTCTCTTTCTGCCTCTATCTTCTCTCTCTCTTTCTCTATCTATATATTTCTCTCTCTCTGCTCTCTCTTCTCTATCTCTCTGCTCTCTCTCTTCTCTCTCTCTCTTTATCTTATCTATCTCTCTCTGCTCTCTCTGCTCTCTCTCACTCCAAAACCATCAACCGTTTTTTAAGTGAAAAGGCTTCACAACTAGAACATCGGGTTTTTGTGTCACCATTGTGCTTTTTAAAGTTGCGTCGAGTACAAAACAACAGTCCTGAATGAACAGTCCTGATTGCGGGCCAGAGCGTGTGGGTAAACAAAGCCGGCAGAATGTACAGGGCTAAGTTTAGAAGCGTAGATGGGGTACGTGGACATCCAGCTGAGTGAAGAATGTCCCCCCCGCTCACCGGACAGAGAGCAGCGGTGAGATCAGGCGATCGCAGGAGAGATAGAGACACACGAGGGACGAGAGAGGATGGGGAGGTGAACGTACAGAGATGAAAGAAGAGAAGACGTAAGGTGGTGAGGACGAGAACAGGGAGAGAGAGTAAGGTTGCACCATACACCAATACTAGAAACGTATTGCGATACCCAGCCATTAAGAACGGTCCAATACTCCATTTTATTAGTATCGATCACCATCTATTATTATATTCCATTACTTTTCCTGATACTTTAGTTTACATGCCATGGTATCTTCTGATATCCCAGCTGTCTAGTTTGATCTTCTCATAAACCAGATGTTTAAATACCATGGTATCTTCTGATATCTCAGCTGTCTAGTTTGATCTTCTCATAAACCAGATGTTTAAATGCTGTGGTATCTTCTGATATCTCAGCTGTCTAGTTTGAGCTTCTCATAAACAAAATACTTGAGTAGTACTTTTGGTTTGCAGAAATAGGGCTAGACTGATATTAGACCAATATTAGTCCTTTACCAATATACCACTATAAGTCCCACCCATATATATGTGTTCCATGTTCATGTTCTAATAGAATATTGTTCTTATTTTAAAGTAACAAAGTGTAATTTTTCAACTCACAGCTCACTTTAGCTGCTTTGTCCTCACATGCTCTGGTGCGACCAGCATGGTCAGTCTTCTGCTCTAGCCTCACATGCTCTGGTGCGACCAGCGTGATCAGCCTTCTGCTCGGGCCTCACATGGTCTGGTGCGACCAGCGTGGTCAGCCTTCTGCTCTAGCCTCACATGGTCTGGTGCGACCAGCAGTCTTCTGCTCTAGCCTCACATGCTCTGGTGCGACCAGCGTGGTCAGCCTTCTGCTCTAGCCTCACATGGTCTGGTGCGACCAGCAGTCTTCTGCTCTAGCCTCACATGCTCTGGTGCGACCAGCGTGGTCAGTCTTCTGCTCTGGCCTCACATGGTCTGGTGCGACCAGCGTGGTCAGCCTTCTGGTCTAGCCTCACATGCTCTGGTGCGACCAGCGTGGTCAGCCTTCTGCCCTAGCCTCACATGGTCTGGTGCGACCAGCGTGGTCAGCCTTCTGCTCTAGCCTCACATGGTCTGGTGCGACCAGCGTGGTCAGCCTTCTGCTCTAGCCTCACATGCTCTGGTGCGACCAGCGTGGTCAGCCTTCTTACGATACCAGATACACGCTTAGAACGAACGTGATCGTTTCTTGCGCGCAGAACGCCAGGTATTTTCTGCAACAATGGAAAATGAACATGGAGCCACCTTGATCACCAGGAAACCAAGAATTCTCTCCTCAGAAAGTCTGCACGCAGGAAAAGAACAGATGGCAGAGCAAAGATGCTCATGGGAAATGTAGCGAAAACGCAGAGGCAGAGCGGCTCGCGGCCAGCAGATGCCACAATTAAGCACAAGGTTATATGTTTGTGTTAGACAAAATATTTTCCTAATTTGTTATGGTTATGTTAAATATATGGTTAAAGCAATAAACAATGAAAGGTTTTTGCTCAAATAAATCTTTTTTCATTCTTTACTGAATGGAAAAAACAAAAAAGTATACCAGCATATCGATTTTTATTCAAAATTTAAGCTCCCAAATATTGAAATATGTATCCGAGCCAAAAGCCTTGTATGGGTCCAGCCAACCCTACTATGAACTGAAGGCAACTGAAGTAGGCCTAGGGCAGCTCAGACGCAAAATAGAACACCCCTAACTCACTGAGCTATAAAGGACACTAACACCCCTAACTCACTGAGCTATAAAGGACACTTAACATAAGAATACCTCTGTAATTGAATATGTGTGTGACTGTGTGTGCGTGTGTGTGCGTGTGTGTGTGCTCTGTAAAGCTGCTGTAGCGCCGAAGTGACATTGAGCTTCTTCATATACTCAGTGCTGCTTGCTTTGACAGCTCCTGATTTACAGTATATGGGGTACGATATACAGTAGAGCTTCTAGGGACTTGTGTCACTATAGCCCTAGGTCAGGGGTGGCCAACCAGTCAGAGATTAAGAGCCACAAAAATTACTGTGGTACCACAAAGAGCCACACCATATACCAGCGTTTCTCAACCTTTATTTTTTCAGTCACGGCACCCTTCATGTGTTTATAGGTCTCACCCTCTGGCCTCTGAAGTTGCTAATGTCTTTTTTATTTGGGCCTCACAGGGTTAAAAGTACCCTGTGAGACCCACGGTTGCAAAATTACTAAATCACGTTTAGCCATTAAAAAAAAAAAAGTCTGTAAATGTTTATTTAAAAATGTTTAAGCACACAAGTTCAAGTTCAAGTTCAAGTTCAAGTTCTTTAATAGTTGTCATACAGAAGTACAGAATACTTTCATACAAAATGCTTCTTACTGTTACGCTCCAGAGACTGTGCTAGACAAGATATTATCAAATAACATAATAACATAATATAGCATGAATTTAGAAGAAGAAAATGAGGTCACAGTTGTTCGGTATAGACATATGTACAATGTTCTGAGTTACCATATAATATACAATACACAATACTATGCAGTGTACTAATGTACAGTACTATCTAGTGCAAAGCAGAAATGGGATGAGGTACAATTTTAGGTACAATTTACAGTAAGGTGTACGAGTTGTAGTGCAATCCTTCATCCATAAATATAAAGTGTGGGGAGTGGGTGCTACAGTGTGTTTGTTTAAAGTGGGTGTGTGCTATAAAGTGTGTGTAGTGGGTGCTACAGTGTGTTTGTTTAAAGTGAGTGTGTGCGTGTGGATGTGTGTGCTATGTGTGTTTGGTGGTTGTTGTTGTGTAGTGTTCATTCATTGTTCGTTTAGCAGCCTGATGGCCTGGGGATAGAAGCTACTTCTGAGTCTTTCTGTGCTCGCCTTGAGACTCCTGTATCGCTTGCCTGACGGCAGCAGTTCAAAGAGGCAGTTGTTCGGGTGGCTCAAGTCCTTAATAATTCTCTTAGCCTTCCCCTTGCAACGCTTGTAGTAAATGTTCTGGAGGGTGGGGAGCCCCCCTCCAATTGTGCGTTCGGCTGAACGTGTCACTCTTTGTAGTCTGCTTTGGTCTTTTGCAGTGCTATTCCCAAACCAGGAGGTGATGTTGCCGGTCAAGATGCTCTCTATTGTACATGAGTAGAAGTTCTTAAGGATCTTCTGGCTGACTTGGAACTTCCTTAGGCGCCTGAGGAAGTAGAGGCGTTGTCGTGCCTTCTTCACCACACTGTTAATGTGTATGGTCCATGTCAAGTCCTCGGATATGTGGGCTCCGAGGTACTTGAAGCTGTTGACTCTCTCAACCGGTGCCCCGTCGATGCTGAGGGGGCTGTAGTCCTTGACCCCCGACCTCCTGAAGTCCACAATCATCTCCTTTGTTTTGCTGACGTTCAGGGAGAGGCTGTTTTCCTGGCACCATCCCGCCAGGACCTTGACCTCTTCCAGGTAGGCCCTCTCGTCGTTGGCAGAGATCAGGCCCACCACCACTGTGTCGTCAGCAAATTTGACGATTGTATTGTATTGTATGTATTGTACACAATGCTATTTGATAGTAAATGTGTTTATATTAGAGTTGTTCCGATACCGATACCAGTATCGGAAATGCCTCCGATACTGCCTAAAATGCTGGTATCGGCGAGTACGCCGAAAGGCTAGCCTCCGATACCATATGACGTAATTTATCAACAACACGTGCGGCATCCTCCTACTGAGAGTGAGCATTATAAAACAAACGTGTTTTTAATCGACCGTGAATTAAAGTGTCAATGCTGTTTGTCATTTTAACAGCAGATACTTTCTTAAATGCCATCGTCCCGAGAGAGGGGTGTTGACGGGAAGCTCTGATGTGTTCGCTTGCTGGTGTTATTAGCATTAGCTGAAGAGCTAACCGAAAAGCTAGTTTTAGCTTAACGTTACCTTGGCTAAAGTTGGGACTATTCATAATCCAGCAATAATGGCTGCAGACCTGCAAGCAAAGTACAGCAAGTTGGCAAAGGAGTATTCCAAGGTAAATAACTTTTTCACCAGTACAACGTTATATTGTCTTGTTTCCATCTAACGTTAGCTGATGTTAACCTAGCTCACGCTAACGTCGTCACTGATCGACCTCTCGCACGCAATTAATGACATGTTGTGGACAGCCATACCGGTGACAATGTTTAGCTTTTAGTGCCAAATGATAAGAGTCTGAGGCGGAGTCTCAAAAGAGAATGTTGAATATTTATTGTGCAAAAATCACAACAGAGCCTCTGCTACTAACTGAAGTTACCGGAGCCTTCTGGAGTGCAACAACATATAACGTCTGTGCGGAACAGGCCATGTGAGCGGCGCGTGAGCGGCGCGGGGCGCGGAGCGGGCGGTTTTGACGTGAGCGAGGAGTGGGTTTTAAAATGAGTCGGCGCGACGTCCGGAGCGAGAGTTCTCCTCCGCTCCAATCCACTCCAGGCCGCTCACAGTGGTTTAACACTGTTGATGTAATATATACATGCAGTACAATGCCAAAGCAACAGATGGCGATGTACAAACCATGTTCAACCAATGAGAAGGGTGAACCTGTGATATCCTGTTCAGGCTTTGTCACTCACTCCTGTTAGAAAAAGTATTGACGCCATTGTTGTTGTCGTTAGCTTACATGCTAACGTTAATGGCAGCGACCATAGCATTGTGGCTCGGCTAGCCTATCATCGCTTAATAGAGCTAGTGAATGGATAAACAACGTTATTTAACATTGCAGAATGGGTACAATTACAATGCGGCTCAATACAAACAATTGTTAAGGGGCCCAGGGGGTGTAGACTGTTGTAGTTTGAGCTAATTTACACCATGCTCCAAAAAAAATAAAAAAATCTGCCGAGCAATCTGGCGCGGGGAGCGGGGAGCGCTCGATTCAAGGTGAGCGGGGAGCGAGCGGAGAGCGACTTGGGGGCGGGGTCAACATGAGCGATTAGCGGAGCGGACCAAGCTTTAAAGAGCGAAGAGCGGATTTCTCGGCCGCGCCGATCCGCTCACGTGGCCTGGTGCGGAATCAATGTCCCAACAACCGTTCCGTGGGTGAGCATAGTTGTCAATTAATGATACTAATACTAATCTATACAATCACCTGTTGTTGAATAAATACCATTACTTTACATTACTTTATAGTTATTACTAAAAAAAAATATATATAAAACAGTAGCTGTAAAATATATATATATATTTTTTTATAATTTATATAATAATTTCTTTTTTTTATGTATGCACTGGTATCGGATCAGTATTGGTAATCTCAGGGCATTGAGTCGTAAACCGGCGCATATTGACAGGAGGAAGTGGAGCAGCCAAAAGTGAGTGTAGTCTTTTGAAGGAAGAGACTCTGGGCTTTCGAATTTCGAAAAACAACCCTACCCAGCTCACGCCAGCCCCTGTCAATCATCTGACTTCTGGATTTACTTTTTTATTTCTCAAATTTTTTGGGATTATCTCCCACAAACCTGAACGTTATTGCCATAAAACAGAACGCAGTTAGTTTCTCTACCTTTCTGTGAACGTCTAGCAAAAAACGGTGTTGCAATATGATGAAAAATTGTGGAGAAATTTACATTATAAAAAAGATGGCAGAATTCAGTACTGTATCTACAAAACCTGTTTAATCATCTTCCCTTTATTAATTTGCTTAGATTTTTCAGGTCTGGTCAATTTTAGCATGGTGTTATTCACAGTCAAAGATAAAATATAATTGATATTCTCCTTTGGTTCATTACAATTTACTCAAGCCTAGTAACAGACACACTATTTCTGACACTGGGAATACATTCCCTGACATCCATAGATGTCCCTAGATTCAGATACCAAGAACATGCAAATGGGCCATTTAAAAAAAAACATCTGTAAATGTTTATTCTACGTCCTTATGGAATGAGTGACATACAACAACAAAAAAGTTATATAAAAAAAAAAAATTATATATTTTTTTTGTTTTTGTTATGGACGGAAGAGCCACACATTGACGGGCAAAGAGCCACATGCGGCTTGCGAGCCGCGGGTTGGCCACCCCTGCCCTAGGTGGTCCCAACCTATGGTACAGACCCTATGGTCCCAACCTATGTTCCTGACCCTATGGTCCCAACCTATGGTACCGACCCTATGGTCCTGACCCTATGGTACCGACCCTATGGTACCGATCCTATGGTACGACCCTATGGTCCTGACCATATGGTCCTGACCCTATGGTACCGAGTCCCAACCCTATGGTCCTGACCCTATGGTCCAACCCTATGGTACCGACCCTATGGTCCTGAGTCCTGACCCTATGGTCCTGACCCTATGGTACCGACCCTATGGTCCTGACCCTATGGTCCTGACCCTATGGTACCACCCTATGGTCCTGACCCTATGGTCCAACCCTATTGTACCGACCATATGGTCCTGACCCTATGGTACCACCCTATGGTCCTGACCCTATGGTCCAACCCTATGGTACCGACCATATGGTCCTGACCCTATGGTACCGACCCTATGGTACCACCCTATGGTCCTGACCCTATGGTACCGACCATAGTCCTGACCCTATGGTACCGACCCTGTTCTCTGTTCTCCCTGGAACTCATCCCTGATAGAAAGTGACACCCGTAAGAAACTCGTCAGCTCATCATTATAGCCTAGTCTCACTAGACACTTGAGCCGTTCTGATTTAACGAGATTCAAAAACCCAACACAGTTGTTTGGCCTAGTTGCCTCTAAACATTCATGCAGTTTCTACCGATTTTAAATACTATTCAATTTAAGGATTCATAACTGAATTAATGTGTTCTAGGACAGTCCAGTCAATACTCAAGACTCAACCCTACTATGTCTTCAAGATGGAAGATCTAGGGCTCGTCCAAAGACAGTGAATGTGTGACTGATTTTCTTTCTGTCTCTCTCTGTCTCTCTGTATGTCTGTCTGTCTATCTCTCTCTCTCTCTCTCTCTCTCTCTGTTGAAAAGGCTGTAAATTTAAGTAAACTGATCAGTCAAATTAATTGTACAGTGAATTCCAGTGAATAATGTTACCAAAAGTAATCTCCCCAACCCTAGAACATAGGAGGAGCACCCACAGCCTATCATCAAGACTTGTGAACCCTTAGAAACAAAACTCGAGTTTCATATTTGGAACCGCCCACTAGCACTGATTCGTCCTAGCCACGGGGGAACGCCGTGATTGGTCAATCCCTGGGGATGGGGTGGGGCCAGAATCGAGCTTACATCATGAGTTGTCAACTGTGATAAGTGTTACCAGGGGTTACAGAGAGACGTTCCCACCCTGTGTAAGCATGCATGATGTATTTTATAAACACACGCACACGCTCACACACACACACACACACACACACACACACACACACACACACACACACACACACACACACACACACACACACACACACACACACACACACACACACACACACACACACACACAGGGTTGGGGCCATGAAAGTTAAAGACGATTTACTCAACAAACTTGCATTGCAAACACAAACATCTCTATCAACAAGATGCCAAGACAAACATTTCATAATCTGTCAAGTAGGTCAGGGTGGTTTGACTTATTGTTCCGTTTAGGATATTTTTAGACAGACAGGCCATGGCGGCAGGAATGCAGACACAAGGCAGACCATTCTTCCTACGGACAAACCACTGAGTTCCCATTAGAATACTGTGTCCCTCTCATAATTCAGTGTAGCTGTGGAGGGAGTGAGACTCACGGTGGGAATTTACGTGCAACCGCCAGCTAAAGGTTCATAAATCTTTGGTGGCCGGTGGGTTTGTTTACCAGACACCGTAGGGCCGAATGCTTCGAAGCTTCAATCGCTGCCGTGGCGATCGGTGTAGGAACCACTATTCTAATGCTTCGTTTTGTTTTGTTACCCCTCCAAGAAATGTGCCTGCATCTGCATGAGAAATAGCTTGTGGGAATTATAATCCCACATTTTCATTGTGGAAATCAGTTCTTCTCAGACATGGACTTTCAGGAAACCTATCTACCACACAACTGCTCTCATGTACCCACCACATTGAAACTTTGTGCAGGAAGAATGAAGCTTTGATCACTCTATGATAATAATTACTACTAAATCGGTTATATTATACGATAGATTAATAAATATAGGCAATAAAGGATTTTAATCTGAATATATACTATGAGTAAGAGTAAGACTAAAAGTAAACACACACAGTGCAGTATACACAAGGTGCAGTATACACACGGTGCAGTATACACAAGGTGCAGTATACACTAGGTGCAGTATACACAAGGTGCAGTATACACACGGTGCAGTATACACAAGGTGCAGTATACACTAGGTGCAGTATATACACAAGGTGCAGTATACACTAGGTGCAGTATACACAAGGTGCAGTATACACACGGTGCAGTATACACAAGGTGCAGTATACACAAGGTGCAGTATACACACAGTGCAGTAATAATAATAATAATAATAATAATAATAATAATAATAATAATAATAATAATAATAATAATAATAATAATAATAATAATAATAATAATAATACATCTATTTTATATAGCGCTTTTCCAGGTGCTCAAAGACGCTTTACATGGGCAGGAGAGACAAACTATGGCAAAACAAAAAACAGAACAAAACACACGGTGCCCATACTGGCATGATATACTGTACATCATACGTTGTAGTCCGTGCAGGTTTTGGTGGTTAAGAGTGAGACACACTTAGTGGTCAGACATTTATAATAGTAAACTTCGTCGGAACGCAACCGCTCCCCCGCGCTGCACTGGCCAGTCAATCACAGGCGAAGACGAGAGATGGGGGGGAGGGGGGTAAAAAGGTGACAGCATGGTGTCACAAATGGCCCAAACACCCCAACACACCACCCTGAGGCGAGGCGCCACAGAGGAGCATGTTTAAGTTTATTTGGATCCCCATTAGCCACAGCAGTGCTGGGGCTATTCTTCCTGGGTGATTATCAGGTTTGCCTGCCTGAAAATGAATCCCAAAACTTCACCAGTATGACCTCAGGCTGAGTGATTATTGCAGCATTAGTGTTTGGGTGGAGCATTCCTGGAGCATTTCCCCCAAAACGTGTTTCTCACACACATAGTGCCTCTACCTTGCCTATATTACTACCTACTGTACTAGTATGTCTTTATTATTATATACTCAAGACTGTAGCACTCAAGTTCAACACTGTTTGACGAACAATCTTACTGACCCTTAGCTGCCAGAGTTGTACCCTTCCTGCTGACCTGTTGTACACAACTTGTCGCTTTGGTTAAAAGCATCAGCTAAATGACTAAATGTAAATATAAAATGTAAACATAATAATAACAATAAGAAGAAGAACAATAACAATAATAATAATACATAATACTAATAAATAATAATACCTTCAATAATAGCACACTTTAAAATGCGCACAGGGTGGCTCAGGAGGTTGAGCAGTCGTCTGGTAATCAGAAGGTTCCCCCTCCTCCCGGGCAGCGTGTCGAAGTGTCCTTGAGCAAGACACTTAACCCCTATTGCTCCTGATGAGCAGGTCGGCACCTTGCATGGTCCGCCGTCGGTGTGTGAGTGAATGTGTGAGTGAATGGGTGAATGTGAGGAACAAAATTGTAAAGGGCTTTGGATAAAAGCTGCTATATACAGTAAATGCACCATTTAACATTTATTTACCATTTACCATTATGTACACACACGCCTACACTACAGTCCAGATGCTGCAACTCTTCACCACCAGGGGGCAGTAAGTACACTCTCAGGTCTCCCTGTCCATGTGACATGTTGACAGACATGTTGACTGCAGTGCTACAGAACATAAAGTTAGACTCTTCTGTCCAGCCGAGCCATCGACATGCTCTCTAAGCCAAGGGTTTGCAGAGGTGAAAGGTCGTGCTGCCTTGTTGTTCTGAATTCTTACGTAACCACTGCTGCTGTAGACCCTTCCTGTCTGCTCCTCCGTCCCGAGGAGGGAGATACGCACCACCGAGAACTGAGCTCTGTGAGCATGTTATCAGTGTTTATTCTCTCTCTCTCTCTCTCTCTCTCTCTCTCTCTCTCTCTCTCTCTCTCTCTCTCTCTCTCTCTCTCTCTCTCTCTCTCTCTCTCTCTTCCGCATTAGTCTCACTCTACGCACTGCCATTATACTCCTCCACTTCCTCTATCAATCTTCTTCTCTCTCCCTTTATTTATTGAAACCACTCAGTACTTTTCAGTTTGAGTTCCTCCCGGTCGCTCCCTCTTACTCTGCGTCTACAGGGTGCGGTTTGGGGCGAGACGCTGCATGTGATGTGACCCTCCCTCCTTCTCTCTCTCCCTCCTTCTCTGTCTCTCCCCCTCTCTCTCTCTCCTTCTTCTCTGTCTCTCCCTCTTTCTCCCCCTCCATCCTTTTCTCTCCTTCTTCTCTCCCTCTCTCTCCTCCTCCCTCCTTCTCTCTCTCCTTCTTCTCTGTCGCTCTCTCCTCCTCCCACCTCTCTCTCTCCTTCTCTGTCTCGCTCTCCCTCTCTCTCTCCCTTTTCTTTCTCTCTCCTTCTTCTCTGTCTCTCTTCCCCTCTCCCCCTTCTCTCTCTCTCCTTATTCTCTCTCTCTCTCCCCCTCCCTCCTTCAGAGAGGGGAAGAGAGAGACATAGAAAAAGGAGGGAGGGGGAGAGAGACAGAAGAAAGAGAGAGAAAGAAGGGGGAGAGAGAGGGAGAGCGAGACAGAGAAGGAGAGAGAGGTGGGAGGAGAGGGAGAGAGCGACAGAGAAGGAGAGAGAAAAGGAGGGAGGAGGAGATAGAGAGGGAGAGAGAGAGAAGGGGTAGAGCGAGACAGAGAAGGAGAGAGAGAGGTGGGAGGAGGAGAGAGCGGGAGAGAGCGACAGAGAAGGAGAGAGAGAAGGAGGGAGGAGGAGAGAAAAGGACAGAGGGGGAGTAAGAGACAGAGAAGAAGGAGAGAGAGAGAGGGGGGAGAGAGACAGAGAAGAAGGAGGGAGAGAGAAGGATTCTCTCTCCTCCTTCTTCTCTGTTTCTCTCTCCCTCTCTCCCCCTCCCTCCTCTTTCTCCTGCTGTCTCTCTCCACCTCTCCTTCTCTCTTTCTTCTCTCTCTCTCCTTCTTCTCTCTCTCCCCCTCCCTCCCCTCGCTCTCTTTCTCCTGTCTCTCTCCACCTCTCCTTCCTCTCTCTCTCTCTCTCTCTCTCTCTCTCTCTCTCTCTCTCTCTCTCTCTCTCTCTCTCTCTCTCTCTCTCTCTCTCTCTTTCTCTCTCTCTGTCCAGATTCCTAAGCAGTGAGTGTGTCAGACACACCCATGCCCAGCCATACAGGCGAGTAGCTGCAGACCTGCTGAGTATCCTCTACTTCTGCAGCATAACTCTGTTTCCCACAGTCCTTCATACAGATAACCTCTCTACATACGATATAACTTCACGTAGCATAATATTGTCATGTTGTCTGTTATCAAACACAGCTCAAAGTTTCCCTCACATGGCAACCAGACATATTTATTTTTCCTAGCTGACAATGAGAAGGGGGGGGGCTCTGTGTGCCCGGCTGTCCAATCCGATCGAGGCTGGTCCGCTGCATTGTGGGGGAAGGGGAGGGGCTTGATCAGTACTGGCTTGTTGGGCAAGTTCCAGAGGGTGGAGCACTGGGCTTTTTCACTGCTGGGGTGGACTTCTGTACGTGTGTTTATGTGTGTGTGTGACGTATCAACTCCAGTGAATATACAGAGGGAATCTGAGGTAACACCCTCAGATCAGCATCTTGGGAATATACACAGGATCCACATTCACCATCTAACCCATGGTATGTACCTAAGCCTCTGTTTGCCTTCCTGCTCGTGTTTATGGAGACGAGTATTTGTGTGTTAAGTGTTGAGTCCTCTTAGTTTCAAACTGGACCTGTCAACTCAGTTTCACGGTGGTTTTAAGGCTACGATACCGTTGAACAGAAGTGGCTGTGGACTGATAACTTATCAAGCGTTTGCAGATGTAGGGTAGAGAGACTTCTGAGTTCTGGAAATGTTTTTTTTCTTCATCTTAGGCTTCATGACTTCTGGTCATGTGCACGTCAACTTGTGTAAAAGCTTAGACAAGTCTAGTTCAGTTGCTACGAGTCACTGCACACTAAAGACCACACTAACCTCTAACCTCTAACCTTCAGCTGTTGAGGAGTGGCTTTTTGTCACCGCTGTGCTACATTGCAGTCATGGATGTAGCAATACTTTCCTCCTTGGCTCCAGGCGAGGAATCCTGTGTCTTCACAATACTAATCGTCACACTCAGTGGAAATAAGGGCTTGTTGCTTGCCATAGATAACGTGTAGTTAGGCTTGTCTGCAGTCTATACCCAGTCAGATGTCATGCAGACAGACACACACAGTATACACACACACAGACACACTATGCCTTTGATAGTCGACACACAAGAGACAGACGGCTAACTCTCCATGCAACAGACCGAATGAAAGTAAACATCATAATAAAACATTAAAAATAAGATAAACAACAGAATGGCCAAGGAAAGCACATCAGTAGAACATCAGCACCCTAGAGAAAAGCACAGTGGAGAGATGTGGCTTCAGTTCTGATTAAAGACAGTAATGGAGTCTGAGGCCCGAAGCATGTATGTGTTTGAGTATTTGTGTGAGTTTCACACCTGTCAAATCAGTTTACACACACACACACACACACACACACACACACACACACACACACACACACACACACACACACGCACTCCATGAAAGCTCACATGGTGATAAAGCACAGAACAATAAGTATAGTAATAATATAGGCTATTATGGAGAAAGAGACAGAACCTAGAAGGCCTTGTCTTCAGACTGACACAGTTGTTTTCTTTTCACAACGGGCAAATCAACAGTCTACTGCTATTAGTAGTTCTATGGCTACCAACAGACATGAGTCTAGATATGAATCTAGATACAATGCAACTTTTTAAGCTAGTAGGTCTTTATTGTGATTATTAAGGTGACCTGTCTCTTTCGAGGCCTGTTGATTGATTGAAAACTTTATTAACAGATTGCAGAATGGGTTCAATACAGTACGGCTCAATACACACAATTGTTAAGGGGATGCAGACCAGAGAAAGACTTTCGTCTTGTTTACATCAGGGTCCCCTATTTTCAATATATCAGGACATATATGACATACATGACATTCCCAACAACAGTGCTCCTCAGACATCAACTGATCTCAGGCCTGTGTCTTTTTTGAGGCCTGTTCTCAACAACAGTCGTGTCCCTCAGACATCAACTGATCTCAGGCCTGTGTCTTTTTCGAGGCCTGTTCTCAACAGAAGTCGTGTCCCTCAGACATCAACTGATCTCAGGCCTGTGTCTTTTTTGAGGCCTGTTCTCAACAACAGTCGTGTCTCTCAGACACAAACTGATCTCAGGCCTGTGTCTTTTTCGAGGCCTGTTCTCAACAGAAGTCGTGTGCCTCAGACACCTGATCTCAGCTCAGTCAGACCACAGCTCATGTCGTCTTGTTTGCTACTTCTCTCGCCTCTATTCTCGGTGCTTATGACACGCCGGCTGTGGCCACCGGCCCTCTCTGCCGCCAGGCGACCGTTTCCACATCCTCACACTCACCGTTGCGCCAGTCGCACCGAGTTGCCAAGTTCTATTTTAAAAGCCATGGCGTATAGCTTCTCGCACCAGGCCGCTTCAGACGTGTCTCTTTTTGTGGGGTGGGGCGCAGCATTAGTCATCAGTTCTCCTGAGCGACCCGGAGAGAGAGAGAGAGAGGGGCCGAGCTTAGTGATTCCATCTCTATTGTTGGCTGAGCTCGGGGTAAACACGCCGCTGAGACCCATGTGTTTCCGTTGCCGTCAAAAAAATATTTATCTCTTGAATCATCGACTGCAGAAAGTTGGCCCTGGCGGTGCGTTGCTTGCAGTCCTCGTGTAGTGCTGCAGTACCGTGTATATTCCTCTCTGCATCCAGAGCCTTCCATGATCTCCGCTGCCAAATCTCTCACAGTCAATACTTTGTGCTCTGCTTCCCATATCCACCTGAGTTCATTATAATAATGCATTGGTCTTTGTCAGCGGTGTGTTAGAAGAAGGGTTTACTCTGGCTTCTATTTCTGCTTCTATTTCTGCTGGTGACATTATGGTTGTGGATGATAATGATAAGGTTAGTGTTATCGAGGAGATGTGAGTCTCTCTTTGTGTGTGTGTGTGTGTACATATGTACAATATGTACTCCTAGATCTATTGGAGCATTCAGGTGTTTATGTAGTGTTTCATTGAGTTTACGTGTGTGTGTGTGTGTGTGTGTGTGTGTGTGTGTGTGTGTGTGTGTGTGTGTGTGTGTGTGTGTGTGTGTGTGTGTGTGTGTGTGTGTGTGTGTGTGTGTGTGTGTGTGTGTGTGTGTGTGTGTGTGTGTGTGTGTGTGTGTGTGTGTGTGTGTGTGTGTGTGTGTGTGTGTGTGTGTGTGTGTGTGTGTGTGTGTGTGCGAATGGATCTATTTGAGCTATACGTGTTTATATAGTTTGTGAGTGAGTTTATGCCGTGTAGGTATGTTGTAAGTCAACCTATTCTCCTATATCTACCTGGCTGTGTGTCCCTATATACCTCATGAAACTGCTGTTTGATAACGGTGTTCTCCCCTGTACCTCATGAAACTGCTGTTTGATAACGGTGTTCTCTCCTGTACCTCATGAAATTACTGTTTGATAACGGTGTTCTCTCCTGTACCTCATGAAACAGACCCATGGCTCCTCTCGCCCCCGTCCTCAACCCAGACGTAATGTCAACCAGGTACAGCGATGTGAACGTCATTACCGTCCGTGGTCCTGTCTGCGCTGGGGTTTGGCTCAGTTCCATTTCAAATCCGATTTCAGTTCAGTCGGGGTTCAAAATAAAAAGATAAACAACTTTTTTTTTTATCATTTGTCCACACGTCCCACGAGACACTGGACAGACTTTTCAAGGCAAAAGTGTTTTCAGTATTTAAATTTGGATGAAAACATCCACATCCCGAATGGACTGAAATTAATTGACCCCAATCACGGCCTGCGTCTCAGTCTCTTGACTGCATGAGAAGAGTTATCTTTGTATTTTTGTATGCACTGTGTGTTTGCATTTGTTTGTTTGTTTGTGTGTGTGTGTCTATTTATACAGATATACATATATTGATGATGGCGTTAGACCAGCCTGCTCGGTTTGGAATGTATAGAATGCTGGCATGTTGTGGCTGGGTCCCAGGTCTCATGTCTCAGGACAGACAGGTATACATGAGGGTGGGTCTCAGGCCAGACAGGTATTCATGTGGGTGGGTCTCAGGACAGACGGGTATATATGAGGGTGGGTCTCAGGACAAACGGGTATACATGAGGGTGGGTCTGAGGACAGACAGGTATACATGAGGGTGGGTCTCAGGCCAGACAGGTATACATGAGGGTGGGTCTCAGGCCAGACAGGTATACATGAGGGTGGGTCTGAGGACAGACAGGTATACATGAGGGTGGGTCTTAGGACAGATGGGTATACATGAGGGTGGGTCTGAGGACAGACAGGTATACATGAGGGTGGGTCTCAGGACAGATGGGTATACATGAGGGTGGGTCTTAGGACAGATGGGTATACATGAGGGTGGGTCTGAGGACAGATGGGTATACATGAGGGTGGGTCTGAGGACAGACAGGTATACATGAGGGTGGGTCTCAGGCCAGACAGGTATACATGAGGGTGGGTCTGAGGACAGACAGGTATACATGAGGGTGGGTCTTAGGACAGATGGGTATACATGAGGGTGGGTCTGAGGACAGACAGGTATACATGAGGGTGGGTCTCAGGACAGATGGGTATACATGAGGGTGGGTCTTAGGACAGATGGGTATACATGAGGGTGGGTCTGAGGACAGACAGGTATACATGAGGGTGGGTCTCAGGACAGATGGGTATACATGAGGGTGGGTCTCAGGACAGACAGGTATTCATGTGGGTGGGTCTCAGGACGGACAGGTATATATGAGGGTGGGTCTGAGGACAGACAGGTATTCATGTGGGTGGGTCTCAGGATGGACATGAGGGTGGGTCTGAAAGGACAGACAGGTATTCATGTGGGTCTCAGGACATACTGTATACGTTTACATGTGGGTGGGTCATATTATGGGGTATTTTCACATATATTCTTGAATAGTTCCATCTCTAGACCCATTGTAAATCAGAATATAGATCTGATGAGACACTAGGACGAGAACTCAAAATAGCTTTTGAGTATTTCCTCTTAAAGGAACACAACCAACATTTTTGGAAATACACTTATTTGCCATCTTCCCCAGACTCAGACAAGCTAGGCTAAGCTAGGCTAGCTACTCCCTACTACTTCCAGTCCTTGTGCTAAGCTAGGCTAGGTACTCCCTACTGCTTCCAGTCCTTGTGCTAAGCTAGTCTAGCTACCCCCTACTGCTTCCACCCCTTGTGCTAAGCTAGGCTAGCTACTCCCTACTGCTTCCACCCCTTGTGCTAAGCTAGGCTAGCTACTCCCTACTGCTTCAAGTTCCAGCCCTTGTGCTAAGCTAGGCTAGCTACTCCCTACTGCTTCAAGTTCCAGCCCTTGTGCTAAGCTAGGCTAGCTACTCCCTACTGCTTCAAGTTCCAGCCCTTGTGCTAAGCTAGGCTAGCGTGCACCTGGACCTTTCTCTCGCTGGGGCTACTTGACACACAGAGATGAAACTGATATCACTCTTCCTGTATGACGCTCTGGGGAAGATGGCAAACAAGTGTATTTCCAACAGATCCAAGGCTCAATGACCCTGATGAAGACCAGAGCAGGTTTGCAATGCGTTGGCCATTTTTTGGGACATATTTTGCCATGTAAAATAAATAAATATATATTTATTAAAAAAAAATAGATAAAAAAAAAATGATGTGTACGTCAGATATGTTGGAGGAGATTTGCTCTCCTTTTCTTTGTCCTTGCTAGGCTACTTAAGAAGAACAAGCGATTAGCCTGTCCTTATGTCTCTCCAACACACCTTAAACACCTGCAGTATGTGACCAAACCTGACCGAGCAGCACTTAGCATCTTCTCTGGAATATAGTGACCACACCTGACCGAGCAGCACTTAGCATCTTCTCTGGAATATAGTGACCACACCTGACCCAGCAGCACTTAGCATCTTCTCTGGAATATAGTGACCACACCTGACCCAGCAGCACTTAGCATCTTCTCTGGAATATAGTGACCACACCTGACCCAGCAGCACTTAGCATCTTCTCTGGAATATAGTGACCACACCTGACCCAGCAGCACTTAGCTTCTTCTCTGGAATATAGTGACCACACCTGACCCAGCAGCACTTAGCATCTTCTCTGGAATATAGTGACCACACCTGACCCAGCAGCACTTAGCTTCTTCTCTGGAATATAGGGACCACACCTGACCCAGTAGTGTGTTCTCTGGAATATAGGGACCACACCTGACCCAGTAGTGTGTTCTCTGGAATATAGTGACCACACCTGACCCAGTAGTGTGTTCTCAAGTGCTAATGTGCTATTGCACTTGAATTGTAAAGTGCTGGAAAACATTGCTCTTTTGCACAACATGTCAGTATTGCACTGGATTAGGATACGTAGATGTATTTATGTATGCATTCTGCAGATAGTTGTAAACACAGATCGTAATCGTATAAATCGTATAAAAAATTGTCACATTGACATCACATACGTCATCAATATGCGCCAAAGAAATTCATATAAAAATATTTGACATTCTTAGTTAACTATGTCTTAAACATCGTAAAGCCTCTTGTTCAAACAAATATGCCTCATGTAGTTTTACAGACTTTACATGTCTGATTAGATTAGTTACTGAGTACTGACCCTGTGCCAACTCCTTCATATATGCTTCATCATTTGATTGCTCACTATGGAGAACAAACAGCTCAAACATTGTATCACTTTAATTTAGTATTAGTTTATCTTTATTTCATAAAATGTATTGTCATCATACAGCACAAATACAGTACAATGGAAATATGTTTGGCATCCAACCAGAGTGCAAATGTAACAGTAAAGTGTGATAGTAACATACAATGTACAGCTTGAGCATGGACATAAGAGCAACTGAGCATGACATAAGAGCAAAATGGCTGCCGTGTGAATATGGTCAGGCCATTAGAGCACAGTGTCGTCTCGTCTCATTCATACTGGTACAGTAGACACACAGACAGCCACACCATCACTCTATTTACAGTAAACAACATTCCTGAAGGCTGAATTTGAGAAGTATGTATTTGCCTAGGCTGTCTAATTCTGTTGGAATGCAAAAATAGACTTAACTTAATAGGGTTAACATGGGGAATCCTCATGAGAATGTAAAAGTGCAATACCGGCCTCATCACGCTAGACGGCGGTATCGAGCACCCTTTCTACCCTTGTATCTTTCTCTGTGGAACGGCCCCAGGTCTCCGGTTTGGCGGTTTCATGTTTCCTTGTCGGGCCGTTCTGCCGGTTCCATCGAAGCGCGTCAAATATCTCCGATCCATATGTTGTGATGAATTATGCCGTTGACTAAATGGACATTGGATATACCAGATGGCGATCAAACAATTGGAATATTATTTTTGGAATACTCCCGGCCACAGGTAAGGGCAATTTTACGTCAATTTTAGCTTGATCCTGCAATGCTTTCATACCGATCGGTCTGATAACCGTTTTTAGTGTTCAATGCGAATGCCGTTACTGACAATCAAATAATCAGAAACTCAAACTACCCCCTCCCCCCCCCCCCCCTTTTATGCATTCATGATAGAACATAATAGCTATGTGTAGCAGGGTGGATTATCCCTGCTTCGTGGGAACGGTTGCTGGCAGTCACAAGGTAGCTGGAGCTGGACACAGTAGAGCTCCGTCTGACTGCACCCTCGTCTTTGGGCCTGGAGCGTCAAACTGGGACCCGGTAGTGGGAGTGAATAGGGCCCGGGATTTACCAACCTGGTTTGGTACTCTGGTCCTCCTCGCCTCTCCGGGGCGGTCAGCAGTACTCTCCAACTCGCTCTCACTTCCCTGATTACCTCCGTGGGCCCTCCCACACCTAGTGACTGATATGCCTAAATAGATTCGTTCCTCCCGCAAGCAGTACCCTCCCTTGATGACCACTAGAAACTAGAGCCATATGAAATCCGCGATCACGGAATCGCGGACGGAATCGCGGAATTGAGCAATAAAAATGGAATCAACTGAAAAAAAAATAAATAAAAAATTATATATTTTTCTTTTTTTTTCTTTTTTTTTTTAATGTTGTGGGACTTGTACATCACTTTGTTCAACTTTGTCAGTGCTGTAAAGTTTAAACCTTTTTAAATCTTAGACAAACAAAACACTTTGCTTTCATGAAATATTGTAAGCCATCATTTGAGGCTTTATAAAAGCAGCACAATGAACACAAATCTGTCAGTGCCGAGTCCAACCTCATCTTAAATAACAAACAGCATTGCTTGTTGTAGTTAACAAAGAGAGGCAGAGTTGATTTTGCAAAAAAATATATATATATCATTTATATTTTTTAATAATCAAATTTAATTTTCATATTCGAATCCCATGCCCATCGAACGAAGCTTCGAAACTTCGAAGTATTTAAGACAGCCCTATTAAATGGACTGTTATATCTTATTAAATTGTGGACATTTATTCATTCCCACTTATTAGACACTATTTCTGATGGTAAAATGAGCGTACAAAGCAAAATACAGAATTCTGAAATATTAAAACGGAAAAAAATGAATTTGGGAAAAAATAAAATGGAATTTGGAAAAAAATAAAACGGATTTCATATGGCTCTACTAGAAACCTTACAATGAAAAAGGGAGAGTTGGGTAGGAAGGGGTTAATCATATATACGTTACCCACACCAAAAGAGTTAATACTGGGCACAGGAATGGACACGCACACAGAATCCCATCTAATGTTTAATACTAGTTGTACTGTTCAGTTACAATGATTTAATAAGAGTGGTCAAATGGACTGAAGTCCCACTATAGCTCCGTCGGTAACTCAATACCTCATAGACACGTATATTATACACCCACCTCTGGGTTAGTATCAGGGATAATATACTTCAATGTGTTTGACTCATCGCCCACGTCTGGGTCAGTATACCATGTGTAATACCTCCATCAGGCTTTAATTATATGGCAAGACTAATACCTCCCTGAGGCTTTACTTATGATGCACCCGGTCTGTAACCTCCCCACAGGGAAAGGGTTAATTAGATGGGAAAATATTATTAAAGAACAAACACGTTATCACACTCAAAGGAAATCAGAAATGTGGGCCCACTTTACCAAACAAAAGTCCTAGCTAAAGCCGGCTTCTAATGTTTGGGGTTGCCCCTCCACGCTGCTGTTAGCGTTCGGTTCAAACAACAATTCTCTTCGCCCTTTAGGCCGCGACACACTGTGTACTGTGCAATAAGATCCTGGGCACCGAAGCCCTAATGTACTCAACCAAGATGGCGGCCGCGCCGCGCCACCACCGTCTGGGTAGCAAGATTGCGTCGAACGCTCTCGTCGCGGGCGCTAGCAAGCGGGGCTGGAGCAGAGGGGCAGGAGCTGGCTGAGAGCGTGTGCTGGGTGATGACGAACTCCCGTGTTGGCCCGAAGACAGCCGGTGCAGACTGGTTGTAGACAGCCGGTGCAGAGTCGACGCGCATCCATACACTTGCCCTCACTCACACTGAAGCTACACTCTGGGTCCCAAACAGCCCAACTGCTACACGGTTATACTGTTGCGCAACGTGGCGGACTATACCACCGGTCTTCTTCGGCGCCGCGCGCTCGGGGTGCACTGGAGTCAATATAGCCGTTAGCAGCATGCTACTTATACCGTCACGCTGCTACTATAACCCGCTACCTATGGACGTCAGTCCTTGGGCTCAGTCTCTCTTACTCACGCACTATCACGGATACTCCTAGGATAACCCATCGCTCGCTCCGGCGGGGCTCTCTGGTGGTTCTTTAACGGGGCTATTCCAAAGCACCTCCCGTTGTAGCTGCGACCGTTCACGGCTACATCCCAAGCTGAAGAGAGCTTCCGGTTCTTCCCACCTCCAGGTGATTCCCTCTTCCTCGCTGCCTGCCTCTCTCCCGTACACTCCCTGCCTGCCACCGCCCCCTGCTGGTACCGCCAACTAGTCACACAGGGAAAAGGATGGGTGAAATTGATCCAGAGATACTGTGTATAATCCATATTCCAGCCGATAGAAGAAAGAGACACCCGCGTCATTGTTCGTGAGAATATCAATGGAAACTAGTCAACATGTCTTTGTGCACAAAGGGGAGATAAAAGGCAAGTCGGCACTTCTGAATAATAGCCATATTTTCAGGATGCTACATATGATTATAGATTTGATTTCGGGATAATAGCGTATACAGGCGTATTATGCGTATTATTATTATAGTGGGATTATAGCGTATTATGTTGCAACCTTCGTCTATCAAGCAAACACTTTAAAAAAGCAGCACAATGAACACAAATCTGTCCGACATAGTCTTAAATAACAAACGGCATTGCTTCGCTTCTTCGTCGACATGTCTGCTGCACATGTCCTTGTTGTTTTCAACACAGATAATCTCCACATGCTTGTTGTGGAGAGGTGTAGTCGAGGTGCCGCTTACTTTCGTTTCATTGGAATGGAGGCGCAAGATTTGAGGCAAAAAAAAATAATTTTTTTTTTAAAACGTGACATTAAAAAGAATTATTTTACTTTGCTTTTTTTTATGTTCGAAGCTTGTGCCATTGAACGAAGCTTCAAAGTATTTAAGACAGCCCTACAGGCAAGACATGGCAACGTCTATAGTGGAATCGACGTATAGGGCTTAACTAATTTCATGAATTACCCTAGACCGCTCTAAAACCACTTATATTCACCACGGTATAACACGGGAACGTATGGATGGAAAAATGTATTCTTTCTCACATATTGAATGATTGATAGGTGATGTAAAATAGGCCATAGTATTGTATCCATATCTATAATATAGAATATAGTTATAGCTCTACAAACAAGGTGACTCAGTCGTCCTATATATATATATATTTTTTTTATACACTTTTTATCCTCCTGTTTCTTTTCTGTATTTTTTCTCTCATCCCAATTTAGTCGTTATGCCAATTCCCCCCTCCCCTTCCTGGTCGTTGTGCGCATGTGCCCCCCATTGGTCGGTCTAGGGAGCCCTGAAGTCTATCACATGCTTCCTCCGATACATAGGAGACAGCCAGCAGCCTCTTTTCACCTGACAGCGCGGACTCTCATTGGTGAAGTGTAACGCGTGGGAGGTCACACTACCTTCACCATTTCCCTCCCTCGCTGTGCAGGCGCCCTAACCGACCTGTAGGAGTCGCTGTTTACAATGACCAGATTACCACCCACTGGCTTCCCTCCCGCTGACACCGCCAATTGTGTCAGTATGACGGCCGGCCAAGCCGGAGTCACCGCTGACAGCCGGATTCGATACCAGTGTCTCTTGCGGTGGTGACGAGCGCTTAGTCCGCTGCGCCACCCAGCCGCCCTTCAGTCCTATATTTTAAAGTGTGGCAATGCGACCACAGGGCGATGGCTAATCCCCGGCGCTGAATGAGTTTTAATGATTCCCATTTTCGACTCAAATTCCAACACGGGAGCTTTCCCCCCACTTTATGACACAGGTGAAATACAGATTGGATTCATCTAATTGATCCCAGGTCGGCTACATGTAATATGACACTGCCGCCCTTCCTTTGTGACGTGCCTCTTTCGGCACGGTGAGGGGACATGTTTTCATAACCATCTGTCCTTGTACAGTAGGCCTAGTTTTCATAACCATCTGTCCTTGTACAGTAGGCCTAGTTTTCATAACCATCTGTCCTTGTACAGTAGGCCTAGTTTTCATAACCATCTGTCCTTGTATAGTAGGCCTGGTTTTCATAACTATCTGTCCTTGTACAGTAGGCCTAGTTTTCATAACCATCTGTCCTTGTACAGTAGGCCTGGTTTTCATAACCATCTGTCCTTGTACAGTAGGCCTGGTTTTCATAACTATCTGTCCTTGTACAGTAGGCCTAGTTTTCATAACCATCTGTCCTTGTACAGTAGGCCTGGTTTTCATAACCATCTGTCCTTGTACAGTAGGCCTAGTTTTCATAACCATCTGTCCTTGTACAGTAGGCCTAGTTTTCATAACCATCTGTCCTTGTACAGTAGGCCTGGTTTTCATAACCATCTGTCCTTGTACAGTAGGCCTAGTTTTCATAACCATCTGTCCTAGTACAGTAGGCCTGGTTTTCATAACCATCTGTCCTAGTACAGTAGGCCCAGTTGTACAGTAGGCCTGGTTGTACAGTAGGCCTGGTTGACAGCTCTTCCTGTTGTCTGCTAGTGACACAGAGACCCAGCCCTTTAAACACGACATCACGTGACATGTATTCATGTGTGTCTCGGGTACGAGCGCATTGTGTCTTTAATAAATAGACTTTAATAAGTAGGTAAAAGTGCTTGTACTGTATGAAAGGTATCTGGGTGGTTCACTGTGTGCCGCTGGCTCAACCTGTATGTGGCCTGGTGATGATGATGACAGAGCCGGGGTGTTGCTAGTCTTTTGTCGTGGCTTTGACTCTACCTTTGCCTTGAGGTGATCCACTCCTTTTGCCTGTGTTGTGTGTTTCAGTGTTTGCGTCTCACCTCATCATCGTTGATGGAAATGCATTTGTTTGCGCATGTGTGTCATCCACTGCACACAGAATGTCAACGCTATCGAGTGTTGTAGTGAGTGTGAGTATGTGTGTGTGAGTACTCACTGTTTCAACTGAACTCGAGTGGTTTTTAAGTGTGATCCATTTGAATTTTTTATTATTTAATATATTGGCTTACCACCGTATTTTCTTTCCACTGAAACAGAAATCTCGCTCTCAAATCTCGCTCGGCGTGAGTTGTTGCAGGAAGACAACAACTAGAAGCTGTGGAGCATGGAGAGATAACGTCCAATATCCAGCCTCTTTGCTAGCGTTACCGCGGAAAGTTGGTTGCACAGCTAGCTTAGCGTGATCTGAAAGATAGAAAACAGCGGTTCGCGTTTGTCCACTTTGCGTAGTGTTCATAGACTTTTACACAGACATGCCATTCCATGAGCAGAGAGACCTGCTGCAGACAGGGTGGAGGTAATGTAATTATTACTTATGGTAACTACAGTAACTGACTGACGATACACATTAAGCCTCAGGTATCTTGCTGTGCATCGTTATGTCTGCAGAGCGAGACATAATAATAACTTTTAAGTGCTTTAAGATGTGTTTAAAATGCTAAAAATAGATTTACATACACAATAGCTTGAGCTCTACTCGAGTAATTCATGCGAGTACTCGATCTGGGAAGACATTACTCATGCCCACTGCCCAACCCTAACAGCTATTCAGTGTCATTGCATCAATGATAAGTGTGCAATATAAATCCCATTATTTTGGTCATGTTAATTGATGGTAGTCAGGCTAAAGCATGATCCATTTCTCATGACATATTATAATAATGGCTTAATAATGGCTTGGATTTATATAGCGCTCTTCATGACACCCAGAGCGCTTCACAGAGTCCATTATTCGTTCATACACAGTCATACCGGTGGTGGTAAGCTACAATTGCAGCCAGAGCTTCCCTGAGGCAGACTCACGGAAGCGTGGCGAATAATCATCGCCTACGGCCCCTCCGACCACCACCAACATTCATTCACATGCATACACATAAGCTGTATTCTAGATAACCTTTAACAAGGCTAAATACAATTTAAGCGACACAGTAGCTGACCATTCCATTGTATCCATGTATTCCATTGTATGTTAGAGTAAACCCATTAGCTATAGCCAGTGTTAGCTATAGTTTTCAATACCCGTTCATATACAAGGGAGTTAGCTATCCTTTCTCAGGTCAGGGGCCCTCCACTCAGACAGGAGATCGAACCAGCAACCCTTTTTAACCACTAGGCTGCCTCATCGACCTGCTCCACATAGCGAGCCTATAAATGTTGCAGTTCTATGGCATCACAGTGCTGTAGTCCCGAGGGTCACTGTGGCTTGTGGAAGGAGTAGCCCACCTGTATGAGGGGTTAACTGATCTGGGATCAGCCAGGTGGGACGTTCCTTTTATTCTCACTGCATTTGGTTCCTTTATTTTTTGGGATGTTCGATATTGGCTTTTTACCGATATCCGATATACCGATATTGTCCAACTCTTAATTTCCGATACCGATATCAACCGATAATGCTAATCAGATGTATGTACAGAGTTGTAGTATTAATATGTACAGTGATACAGGTATAAAGACACTAGGGTAGCAAGTCATATTGGCCAGAAGCGTAACTAGTAAGAGTAAGTAAGGGATATGTATAGATATAGATATAGTATCTACAAGTATGTCGCATATACTGCATGCCATGTGGTGAACGGTACACTCCAACAGTGTAATATGATGCACATACTTGTACTTCATGTGTGTAGTATGTACAGGGGGTTTGGATGCAGCAAGGGTCCATTTCACACAGCAGTAGTCCGCTATGTTAGTCATGTTAGGTGGCCTACTTCTAGTACGCATCTCACTGTTTCCTCCAGTCCTCCAGCCCTGTTTGAGCCCTGTCTATATAATGCATGTTTAATACAGCTTATACTGTATATTTGTACACATTTGTAACAAGAAGTTTATAAAAAAATACTTTTTGGATTATATGCTCTTTATTTTTATTATTTCTATTTTTAAATGTGTTTGTCATATTAGGCGGCCTACTACTTATACTGTATATTTGTACAAATGTGTAGAAAGACTCTCGTTAAGAGTATTTTTTCAATAATTTCTACTACTTTTAAATGTGTTAGTCGTGATGTTTTTTTTTCACTGGGGGAACTCCCCTTGTAAATGGCTGGTCAGGAGGTTACAGTGTGTTTAATGTAATATAATATTTTCAGGAACAGTATTTTGACATGTGGTATGAAAGCTGGTTAGTCATTAGTTCCCTTAGACTTAGAGCATCGTGTTTTGTTTACTTCCTGTGTCTAACAGTAATTTAACCTATGAAATGACCATGATTCCTTGTTGCCCTATTGAACCCAAACCAGTAGGGTGTCACACCAGTACTTAACAGTGCCATAGGTAAATAGCAGCATTGCAGGTAAAACATACATATCTAGGGACTGATATTGTATGATAATAAGAGGGACCTACTATACAGAATATAAGAATAAAAACTATGTAAACATGACCCCCCCCCCCTCCCCCCAAGCACACAACAGCATAAGAGCAGTCCATACCACAGACTGATAGATCATTGTAAGCACATGTTAAATCATCTTTTCCTTAACTCAATCAGTGCCAGATGGCACTGTGTACCGTGTGGTAAGAAGGCCACCGCTTTAAAGTATAGGAATACATGGCTCAAACTATATTATATATCATAGCTATGGATATAATACTATTGCCCATTTGACATCGAGTATCTATCGTTCAATTTGTGAAAAAGAAAAAGAAATGTCATCCATACATTCCCGTTTTATACCATGGTGAATATGAGTATGAGTAATATAGTTTTAGAGTAATCCTGTCTAATCCCAGAAAACTACGCTATGCAGCAATACGTGCATTTCACTCAAAACCGTGCTGTTTCTCGCCTGTATCAACAATCAATCTGAAATCAACGCTATATTATTTCATGAATGCATGAAAGGGGGGGGGGGGGGGGGGGCGGGGGCGTTTTTCTATGCTTTGATCGTCACCAACGGAATACGTTACACACACACATTACACACATACGCTCGGATCGCAGTGAAGGGATTCTTGGATCAACGCAAGATTGATACCATATAGCCCTTACCTTGACTAGGATGTACTCCAAAAAGAATATTCCAATGATCTGATCGCCATTCCAAGTATTGATGTTGATCGTGTTGCCAACATAATCCACCAAAGAACATGAACCGGGAGTGCTTGATTCTCCTCAATCCATGCGTTATAAACGCTTGTCCTGCCCGACAAGGAAAACCCCGCCCGGACACTTTAGATTGACGCACAGCTCAAGACAGAAAGTTTTAAAGTGCAATACCGGCCGCAAGGCGGCAGGCGGCGGTATTGGACGTTTGCGATCTCAGACTCATTCCCAATGATAACACAGGCTCCCTCGATGGATTATGAATGGGAATATCACTCCCATTCTGGTATCCCTGCACTGGCTCCCGGTACACTATAGAATTCACTTCAAAGTCCTCCCTTTCACTTTCAGAGCACTTCACGGTCAGGCCCCTATCTACATCACTGAACTCATCCATCCCTACACCAACACCCGCTCACTCAGATCTGCCGATCAGCACCTCCTGGTGGTCCCCAGGTCCAGGCTAAAAACAAGGGGTGATCGAGCCTTCTAGGTGACAGCACCAAGGCTCTGGAACGCTCTCCCCCTGGACCTGCGAACTGCACCCTCTGAGAACTCTTTTAAAAAACAACTAAAAAGTAAAAACACATTATTTGTTCAGACAGGCTTTTGGTCATGCATAGGCACTTTTTCTTGTCCTCACTGTTCTATAGTTTTGTTTTAATTAGTGACTCATGATTTTATCCAAATTATTTTATTCTACTTTTTCTATCTGGTTTCACTGTTTTTTAACTTCCGTTTGTTGTTGTTGTCATTTATTTCTGATTTTTGTTTTTATTGTGTTTTTACTGTGAAGGGTGCTATATAAATAAAGGTAATTCATTCATTCATTCAATATCGAATAAAAGAAATAACGATAGAAAACCCGACTTTTCTCGGGTTTGTCCCTCATGCGTCGGCGAGTTAACCCGACTTTATTCGGGAGTGTGTCCAATGAGTTAAGAAGAACTATCTGCTTTGTCCCTTCAGTAAAATGTGTTTATAAACAGAAACTGCAATTATCTGAACAACGCAGTTAATAGTTACTTTGATGCTAAATGTTTTGCTAATGAAACGTAATATGTGGATGAAAATGACTTCCTGTCAGGAAGTAGTGAGAACTACTGTAGCATAACACCAACCACGTGATTCTGACATGAATCTGCAGCCTACTACTTCCACTTAAGGATTTATTCCACCACTGAAGAGCACCTACATGATGTTTAAATGCTCCTTTATTTTATTTTTTTTTTTAATCCTCTCTTTCTCAGATTTTTCTCTGTTTTCTCCCCATCCCAATTTAGTCGTTGTGCCAATTCCCCCCCCCCCCCCCCCCCGGTTGTTGTGCGCATGTTCTCTCACTGGTCGGTACAAGGGAACCCTGAAGTCATCCGCACGCTTCCTCCGACACTCGCGGCAACAGCCAGTGACTCTTTTTTCACCTGGCAGCGAGGACTCTCATTGGTGAAGTGTAACGCGTGGGAGGTCACGCTGCCTTCATCAAGTCCTGCCTCCGCTAAGCAAGCGCCCAAGCCTTGCCCTGTAGGCGTCGTTGGCCACAACGCCAGATTCCCACCCACGGCTTCCCTCCCCCTAACCCAGCCAAACGGGTTAGTATAGCGATCAGCCCAAGCCAGAGGCAATGCTGACTCCGGGAGTCGAGATCGCAGCCTTTTGCATTGGTGACAGGCGCAATCTCCGCTACGCCACCTGACCGCCCCTTAAATGCTCCTTTTACCTAGATCTTAAATGTGCGTTGATCAGCAGCTACTGGCCAAAGTGTTCACCCTGACCTTAGACACCAATCAAAACATTCTCCTTAAATTTCAATCTAAATAGATATCTACCATTTGAAAAGATATTAAGCCGGCAGTACACTGAAAACTAGTTGGGCTAGCAAGCTGGTAAACACTGTTTGTGAGGAGAATCTATCTGACCGAAATTCGTTTTACTGTTTACTTTAGGCTACAAGATGATTTCTGTATCTATTTCAATATTTTGCCTTACAGTGGATATTTGTTTCACATGCACAGCATGATGTCACACAAATGCCTCAGACTAGTGACACACCCTCACAAACGTGCCACCCTGTGGCGAGGTGCAGCATTGTCGGATCTAAAGTGAATGCAGCCAGTGAACGCTGGGAGGAGGAGGAGGAGGAGGAGGAGGAGGAGGAGGAGGAGGAGGAGGAGGAGGAGGAGGAGGAGGAGGAGGAGGAGGAGGAGGAGGAGGAGGAGGAGGAGGAGGAGGGAGGTTTTTTTTTTATCCACTTTTTCTCCCATTTTCTATATTTTCTCCCATCCCAATTTCGTATCATCCAATTCAACCCGCCCCTGTCACGAACGCTGTTTCTTGCCTCCCACAAGCCGGCTGCAATGTGGACTAAGTCATACATAGCACAAGTCCCCTCCGGTACTTGAGGTAACAGCAGTCGCATCTTTTCACCTGCGCAGCTCGATCTCTCAGTGGCGAGGAGTAACGCGTGGGAGGCTCACGCTGCCCCCGACACTTCCTGATTCTACTGCGCAGGCGCACCAACCGACCTGTAGGAGTCGCTGTCCACAAAGCCCGATCCCCACCCATCAGTTTCCCACCCCCTAATACGGCCAATGTGTATTAGTACGGATGACCAGCTAAACTGAAAGCAAATGTGGAGCGCTGGGCTCGAACAGGCAAGCCCAGCGTCTCCAGATTTCGTGGCGAGCGCCTTGCCCATTACGCCACGTAGCCGCCCATGACTCACTTGTTCTTGTGCTGAGTTTGGTCGTGACAGTATCTGTGTCAAAAAACGTCTCACAGTGTCGTGGGTGTGTAGTTAGTCTTACAGTGTTGTGGATGTGTAGTTAGTCTTACAGTGTTGTGGGTGTGTAGTTAGTCTCACAGTGTCGTGGGTGTGTAGTTAGTCTTACAGTGAAGTGGGTGTGTATTTAGTCTCACAGTGTTGTGGGTGTGTAGTTAGTCTCACAGTGTCGTGGGTGTGTAGTTAGTCTCACAGTGTTGTGGGTGTGTAGTTAGTCTCACAGTGTTGTGGGTGTGTAGTTAGTCTTACAGTGAAGTGGGTGTGTAGTTAGTCTTACAGTGATGTGGGTGTGTAGTTAGTCTCACAGTGTTGTGGGTGTGTATTTAGTCTCACAGTGTTGTGGGTGTGTAGTTAGTCTCACAGTGTCGTGGGTGTGTAGTTAGTCTCACAGTGTTGTGGGTGTGTAGTTAGTCTCACAGTGTTGTGGGTGTGTAGTTAGTCTTACAGTGAAGTGGGTGTGTAGTTAGTCTTACAGTGATGTGGGTGTGTAGTTAGTCTTACAGTGATGTGGGTGTGTAGTTAGTCTTACAGTGTTGTGGGTGTGTAGTTAGTCTTACAGTGATGTGGGTGTGTAGTTAGTCTTACAGTGTTGTGGGTGTGTAGTTAGTCTTACAGTGTTGTGGGTGTGTAGTTAGTCTTACAGTGATGTGGGTGTGTAGTTAGTCTTTCAGTGCCGTGGGTGTGTAGTTAGTCTTACAGTGATGTGGGTGTGTAGTTAGTCTTTCAGTGCCGTGGGTGTGTAGTTAGTCTTTCAGTGCCGTGGGTGTGTAGTTAGTCCTGTATGTTATTAATATCCAAATAATCACAAGGAATTTTCAGACCGAATTGGATATGATGGACAGAAATGTTTTCAATTAGAGCAACTATCTCTCTTTCTCTCTCTCACACTCTTTCTCTCACCCTCTTTCTCTTTCTCTTCCTCTTTCTCTCTCTTTCTCTTTGTCTCTCTCACTATCTCTCTCACACTCACTCACTCACTCTCGCTTCACTACTATATAACGAGAAGACAATGCTGAAAACAGTATGAAAATCTCAATATTGATTCTTTATAAACATACTGTATCAGTGGTGTAGTGTCACCACCCAGCCTTGTACACATAAGCACCACCACACTCCCTAACGTATACTACTATACTATATATCATATATATATACTGTATACACACACACACACACACACACACACACACACACACACACACACACACACACACACACACACACACACACACACGCTGTATATATATATAATGCAATGTTTGGGACTAGCTGATACTACCTTTCACCAATCTGCTACAATATCTTTAAAATGGTATAAACGATAACAAACCATTTACAGCTTCGGTCAACCCTCGTAACAAAAGCTCAAATTGTCAATTTGAGAACGTAAACAACCTTTGATAGAGCATCATTAGAACTCCAACAGTAGCGGGATACAGTCTGTACTGGTATAATCTGATGAACTTGTGATAACCTTTCCAGCAGATCAAGTGAGCTCAGAGCTACAATGAGATGCTCTGACATGCCGGGGAGCAGCTGTTGCGTTTCCTCACTAAGGTGACGAGGCTTCACACACACTCCTATGCAGAAAGTCGGACTATGTTCCACATGTGCTCCACTATATACACCACTATATTATATTGTTTTTGACCCCATATTGTTTAGTTTCTTTTATAAATAAGAACCGAAAATGGGATGACCTTTCTTTTCATCGTTTAATCTCATGACGTCTTGTTAATTCACTGTGTCCATGGAAACGACGATGAGCGCAGCCATACAAGATGGTCTGTTTACTTTTCTGATAACTACATCACTGCATAACTCATATATGTTCAGACAAGCTTAATCTTTGGTTATTTTTGATCATCTCTGTATAAATCCAATTCAATGTTATAACCACATTTTCTTTCAAACGAATTTGCTCGCGGATGTCCGGATTTGGTACAGATTTTGTGTCTCTTGGACAGAGCTGTTTATCAGGCTGTACAGGCGTAGAGACAGAGCTGTTTATCAGGCTGTACAGGCGTAGAGACAGAGCTGTTTAGCAGGCTGGGATGTACAGGCGACGCGTAGAGACAGAGCTGTATAGCAGGCTGTGATGTACAGGCGTAGAGACAGAGCTGTATAGCAGGCTGTGATGTACAGGCGTAGAGACAGAGCTGTATAGCAGGCTGTGATGTACAGGCGTAGAGACAGAGGTGTTTAGCAGGCTGTACAGGCGTAGAGACAGAGTGTTTAGCAGGCTGTGACGTACCGGCATAGAGACAGAGGTGTTTAGCAGGCTGTGATGTACAGGCGTAGAGACAGAGGTGTTTAGCCGGCTGTGATGTACAGGCATAGAGACAGAGCTGTATAGCAGGCTGTGATGTACAGGCGTAGAGACAGAGCTGTATAGCAGGCTGTGATGTACAGGCGTAGAGACAGAGGTGTTTAGCAGGCTGTACAGGCGTAGAGACAGAGTGTTTAGCAGGCTGTGACGTACCGGCATAGAGACAGAGGTGTTTAGCAGGCTGTGATGTACAGGCGTAGAGACAGAGGTGTTTAGCCGGCTGTGATGTACAGGCGTAGAGACAGAGGTGTTTAGCAGGCTGTGATGTACAGGCGTAGAGACAGAGGTGTTTAGCAGGCTGTCATGTACAGGCGTAGAGACAGAGGTGTTTAGCAGGCTGTGATGTACCGGCATAGAGACGGAACTGTTTAGCAGGCTGTGATGTACAGGCGTAGAGACAGGTGTTTAGCAGGCTGTGATGTACAGGCGCAGAGACAGGTGTTTAGCAGGCTGTGATGTACAGGCGTAGAGACAGCTCTGCGTAGGAGTGTGAGCATCACACTTCCTGAACCCTGAGTATATGAAACACACCCCTAGTATGAAAGAGAGGACATGAAGGAAGCAACATTATTATGACAAATAGTATCCAGAGTGTTATATTAATATATTGATTTATAACCCTGTCATGATGTTTATCATCATCATCATGTCACTGTCGCACAGTGCTGTGAGTAGCTCAGACACGTACAGTGTGGCATCCTTGAGTTGATTAAGGTCTGACTTACAGGGAGGGACAAGAATGCAGTATTAAATAATCTGCATCATCAACCTCTGACCAATTCTCTGGGCGGTTCCAGCCAAACGCTCCGTTTACTCAAAACATGGGGTTCCTACCAGAACAACAAGCTGTGTATTATGAAGAACCGGAACTGGATGCTGTGGTCACCACCACCTGTGTGGTGAACCAGGGTCACTACCGTAGTTGGTCAACTTCCTCGCTCTCTTCTGTTTTCACCACCGTACTTTTTAAGGACACTTTTCAAACAATATATACATTGGTAACTGGAGTTGGTGTGTGAAGAATTAAGAGTATATCATCGGCGTACTCGCTCTCACCCCTCGTACCTCATCTCCACCATACAGTCAGTGAGCACAGTAACACCAATAATCACCAATATTTTACCAATTTCCTATTCAGAATAGTATTCTTTTGTTTCATTTCCCCAATGAGATCATATTTCTATGTACTTCAACTCAAATCAACCCAATACTACTGTCCATAACTTATACTACGGATTTCAATCAAGAAACATTTATATCTGCTTAAAAGGGTTTTTAAAACTTTCACAAACGAAGAGGTGCATGATGGGTAACATGAGCGGCACCTCATATAATAGCATCAGTACTTAACAACTGAATTAGAATCTATGGCTGAGATGAGGGATGGGCCTCCTGACCTCACCTCTGTGTGAAACTAGTGACTGTAATCTCTGACACACTCAGTTTGGGTGGAGAAAGGGAGGAGCACCTCTCACTCCTCTGGTTCACCTCCTCTGAATAGACTGGGCTGGGCTGCTGGTTCTATTGTAAAAGCTGTATGTATTTACTGTACACCAACTGGTCCTGTTGGATGCCACAGGGAATCAGGATGGGACGCATGCTTCCACATTCATATTGATATTCATAATCATGTTGATATTTTTACACTACTAGTCCACAGGGGGCGACAGTGGCTCAGGAGGTAGAGTGTGGTAGTCTGGTGATTGGAAGGTTCCCGGTTCGTGTTGAAGTGTCCTTGAGCAAGACACTTAACCCCTAATTGCTCCCAATGAGCAGGTTGGCACCTTGCATGGTTGCCCCCTGCCGTCAGTTTGTGAATGGGTGAGTGAATGCGCATTGGATAAACCTTTAGCACAGCAGCAGCTGCTAACACAGCTCTTCACAGAGGCGTCTGTTGTGACAAAGAGCCCAGAGCTTCTTCACATGTCTTCACATGTCTCCTTTATGTCAATATGAAGGTGTACTGGAGCAACGTGCTTCTGTGTTTACCATGTCACTCTCTCTCTCTGTAACTCACTCACTCACTCAATCACTCTCTCTCAGTCACTCTCTCTCTCTCAGTCACTCTCTCTCTCTGTCACTCACTCACTTTCTCCCTCTTTCATTCTCTCTCTCTCTCTCTCTCTCTCTCTCTCTCACACACCCACAAACAAACACTCATTCTATTTTTCATTCTACCACAACTTTCTCTCTTCTCTCTCTCTCTCTCTCTCTCTCTCTCTCTCTCTCTCTCTCTCTCTCCTGTTGTAATTCACTTACACTTTTTAAACATTACACCATATTGCATCTATTTATTCCAAAAATATTTGCACTACCTCTTCTACCAGATTTTTGTTGCATTTTGTTCTTGCATTTTGTACATTTTAGTTTTGTATATTGTATATTTTTTATAGTGTTTGGTCTTTATTCTTTTACTTTTTACTGTATGAAGCACAATCTCAAGAAGGTCATACAGAACCAAGCATTTCACTATAATGTACCTGTACCTTATATGTGACAAATAAAACAAAAGTTGAACTTGAGTGAGAGAACCGACTGGTAAAGACCAAGTTCTCAGGCCCTCTTTTAAAACGCAGCTGAATTCATTACCTCAGGACTCTGGAAACAGCAATGCTCTGCTTCCAGATAGGAACTGGACAGAATGTGCTTCTTGTCTCAGACGCTGTTCCGTGTCCAGATGTTGCGTCGGGGTGTCAGTGATTCTTGATAAATGAGAATAATTAATAATCTCTCTGTCTGTCTCTCTCTCTCTCTCTCTCTCTCTCTCTCTCTCTCTCTCTCTCTCTCTCTCTCTCTCTCTCTCTCTCTAGTCGCAGCACAGACAGGCCACGCCCACCTCAGCGGCTCCGGTCTCTCGTGTGAAACCGGCACAGTATGAGGTATTGGCCCCTCCTCCTCCTCTTCCTCCCTCATACTCCTTTTATTCTATCAGTTTATAACTCTCTATCCTTCTCTTTGTCTCTGTCGGTCTCTCGTTCTCTCTCCCTCTCTTTCTCTCTTCTCTCTCTTTCTCCCCCCTCTCTCACTCCTCTCTCTCGCCCTCCTTCTCTCTCTCTTTCTCTCCCTCTCTTCTCTCTCTCTTACTTTCTTCCCCCACCCCCCTCTCTATCTCTCCTCTCTCTGTGTGAGTGTCTCTCTCTCTCTCTCTCTCTCTCTCTCTCTCTCTCTCTCTCTCTCTCTCTCTCTCTCTCTCTCTCTACTTCCTCGGTCAGTGGACTACTTTTTTCCATGTTTCCACCTGACCCCTAGCCCCTGACCCCTGCTCTTATCTGGGCCGTGCTTGGTGTTGTTACTTTCCTTCCTGTTTTAGCAGAACGCTGCTTAATGAGTAAATTGCTATAAAGTGTGTTAAAGTATTAAAGGAGAGAGAAGACATTTACAGCTGTGGCCTGGAATGACGCTTCCTGTCATTCAGTCTCACAGTTGGCGACGCCCAGTTTTTTAGGAGCAGGAAAAGAGGTTAACTCCTTCTTAACGTTGGCCTGAAACAATCGCTCGTAAACAGACAATCTTCTCGCGTTCTTTTGATCTCTTGTACGCTAGTTCCAGCCTCAAGCGGTTTGGAGATTCTCAAGGGGTTATTCAAAGCATTCACAGAGTGGCTGAATGTCCGCAGTACCGCCTGGAATCACACACGGTGGCTTGCGGTAAAGCTTGTGTCCTCTGTGTTCTTCTTAGGAAGAGTGTAGTGACAACGTTGCAGTGTGAAAGTTTTCTTTTTACACACAGGCCTCTCTATAAACCTACTCAGACTTGAACAGGAAATGGGCTCGTTGCGATGAAGTCACCGGCAGACGTAGATTAGGTAATTGGTGTCCTTAACTTAACAAGCGTACAAGTATTTGTCTGCGATACCGACGTAATGAGGCGTTATGCGACACACGGCCCCAGGAGCTGTGGTTCAGTCATGATCTAGTGTGAGCCGGTGGATTTCTTACTGGTGGACACGTTAAAAAACATCGAAGTCATTATGTTGTAACCTTATCTCTCTTTCCACATATTTCTACTTTAATTTCATACACAATCCCACGTCCCTGAGACACAGCCCCCGAGACTGGGACCGATCCCAAAGGACCCCTGCTTAACCTCAGCTGAAAGCCAGCATAGTGGCTTTTGAATAGTCACAGAAAAGACTCATTAGCTGCTTTTCAGTACAAACTGAACTATTCAACCGCTGTCCAGTGCCCCTTAAAGGACGTAGAGTTTGGAGTGTCTAAGCAAGTGTTCTTCTGAGAAGTAAAGAGTTTGTTTTTGTACTGCTGAGGCCTTTAACAGCCTGGCAGGCGTTGCTTCCAGAGAAGTCCTCTCTATTCTCTGGTTCTCTTTCAGGAGACATTCCTGGAAGGTACGTTGTGTTCATGCGTGTCCTTATAAACTCCCTCGACACAACTAAGCTTAAATGTCACCTATTCTGGTTCCCAAATCCAGAGAAAGCCTTTTTCCCTTGAAGCTGTTCTGGCTATGTAGGTACAGAAAAGTATTTTGTGTTACCATACATGTTATAATGTAATAACGCCACAGTCGATGAGATAAGACAAGATATTCCTTTATTGATCCCTTTGGGGAAATTCAGGCATCATAGCAGCACGGGGGAGGGGAGGAACGGGTACAGGTACGGGCATGATAATAGTAGAAGACAATAAATTATAGGCAATAAAAGTATAGTACAGTAGAAAAAGTAAGAAATAAGCAGTGTAAACAATATAATTAACTCTGAATATAAGCATTATGAGCAAGTAGGCCGTGTAATCAAAGGTGCAGATGAGTGTCCGTGTGGGGTGATGGTGATGGTGACGGTCACGATGATCTTACGCGGTAGTCATGTTTTTAACTGGGTTTCACGCTGAGGTTTATTCTTAAACCACAGAATTACAACGTAATTAGTTACATTGGCTGATGTGACATTGGCCCCCACCCGTAAGGCTATAATGGACTCTCATTAGCAGCCGACCTTGGTGCCCTTTCCTTCCTCTGGAAATCCACCTGATTAGCCGCTATAGAGGGGCACCAGCTTGGGTTTCACTGCTATTAAAGTGCATATTGTGAGCACACTGATACGCAGTATACGATACAGTACAGAGAGAGGGAAGTGGGCACGTTGCTATGTATAGTGCGCTATTTGCAGGCTCAAACGCATGCCGGCATAATCTTCGCTACTTTCGTATTAATAGTCTGTTCCTCTTCCTCCTTCCACTTTCAAATTCACTTTTTGTTTGTTTGTTTATGAAGGAATTACTGTATGTATCGGTTTGCACAGACGGAGTACATTCGTTAAGCAGTTGACCCTAGTCATACGGTGGCTATTTTGCTCTTATGTCGTGCTCAGATTGGGTTCCTTTCAACCCTGTTCCCGGAACAGGGTGGAAAGAAACCCAACCCGAGCACGAAATAAGAGCAAAATGGCCACCGTCTGACTCTGGTCAATGCAACAGACATACTGTACGATTTGGTGACAGATCAACAGACGGTCAACTTCTCCCTACCTGTTGCCTTACAGAAGGCATCCTCGGCTACTGGCATGGCCGCCAAGTCCGGGGGCGTTACCACGCCAACAGGAAGTGGTGTCACAGTTGGTGCAGCAGTGAAAGGGGCACCTAAAGAGGTAGACTGTGGCTGGAGAGCTAAGCTAGCCTCTGGGGCTTGTGGCTTGTTTTAATGCTGTTGGACATGAATGCGTTGCTGTGAGCAACTCTCTCTCTCTCTCTCTCTCTCTCACACACCCACAATAAAACACTATCACAACTTTACCTCTTTTATTCTCTCTCTCTCTCTCTCTCTCTCTCTCTCTCTCTCTCTCTCTCTCTCTCTCTCTCTTTCTATCTCTCGTACACACCCACAAACACCCATTCTCTTTTTCATTCTATCACAACTTTCCCTCTTTAATTCTCCCTCTCTTTCTCTCACACACCCACAATAAAACACTCACTCTTTTTCATTATATCACAACTTTACCTCTTTTATTCTCTCTCTCTCTCTCTCTCTCTCTCTCTCTCTTTCTCTCTTACACACCCACAAACAAACACCCATTCTCTTTTTCATTCTACCACAACTTTCTTTCTCCTCTCTCTCTCCCTCTCCCCTCTCTCTCTCTCTCTCTCTCTCTCTCTCTCTCTCTCTCTCTCTCTCTCTCTCTCTCTCTCTCTCTCTCTCTCTCCATGGTGTCTTCATCTTGATTTAGCTTCTTCAGTGCTTCATGTGTCGACCCATTCTTCTCATCTCAGTTCTTTGTGAAAACACTTTCCATTCTCCAGGCGGGTTCCTTTTGGGCTCATCTTCTGTAACACTTTCCATTCTCCAGACGGCTTCCCTTTGGGCTCATCTTCTGTAACACTTTCCATTCTCCAGACGGCTTCCCTTTAGGCTCATCCTGACCTTCTGAAACACTCAAACGCTAAGCGCTCGTTCTTGTATCATCACGCTTGGGGCGGACGCTCTCATGAACTTACACTGTACTGACGCTGTCTGCTGACTTTGTGAATAACGTTCTTATCGTGTCCCATAAACACATGCTCCTTGGTTTGTAGACTCCTAACACAGCTGGGGCTACTGTTATTGACATGAGTGCGTCTGGGATGAAGGGCCGTCCTAAAGATGTCCCAAAGGTAACCTTCTCCTCTCCCCTTCAGCAGAATATAAAGATATTTATGTATATATAAAGTGTCGATCTAATGTCAGTCATTCATTATAACAGCACTTCTACTTTAAGAGCACTGATAAACTGCTCAGTGTTAAGTTTACCATAGACACTGATCTGGGATCTGTTTCAAACCCTAATGTCTTGCAGGCCTGTGCACAGTAGCAGCATACGCTAATAATATACACAACAATACACTCAGTGGCTCCTTTATGGTACACCTTTGACAGGTACATGTGTACCTAATAAAGTAGCCACTGAGTAAAGTATCTTGAAATACTTAAAATTAACACACACACACACACACACACAGGGGCAACAGAGGAAGGGAGTGTCTCCATTGTCATACACAAACCCAACCATACCATACCAAGGCTGAACATGGCTAATGGAGACACAAACACAACCATACAGATCCAGCTCTTAAAAATCGAACCTCTACTGCAAGGACGCAGTATCGTTAACACCTCGTTAACAGCACTGCCAGGTTAATGGTGCATGATTACCGCAGTAGAGCTGCATCTGTACCATACCATGCTAGACCATGACTAGCCCCAGCCAGGCTGAACATAGCTAATAGAGACACAAATGAAACCATGCCATACCATGCTAGACCATGACTAGCCCCAGCCAGGCTGAACATAGATAATGGAGACACAAACACAACCATACCATACCATGCTAGACCATGGCTAGCCCCAGCCAGGCTGAACATAGCTAATGGAGACACAAACACAACCATACCACACCATGCTAAACATAGCTAATGGGAAACGAGGCACAAGTATCTGACGAGACATTAAATGTACCTTAAAAAGTTAATATATTTCTATTGATTCAAATACAATAGAATAACTGTATATATTTGACTACATATAGAGCAAGTGTAACATTAAATCAGTGTGTTGCACTTTCCTTTTTCGCCAACACGGTTAACCCCACCTCCCTCTAATAACCCCGCCTCCCTCTACTAACCCCGCCTCTCTCTCTTAATTTAACACCTGGGAGTCAGCGAGGGAGTAACCTCGTTCCCAGTTTTATCTCCTCCGTGAGATCAAGCCTGGTAAAGAACTACTGCCGAAAGTGTCTGTGGGTTAGAATTTCCGCCGTGTATGTACTTCCCCTGGAAGATGCCTCCGAACGGACCAAACTTTTTCAGGAGGCATATCTGCACCAGCCTAGCGAGGGAGCAGCCTTGGCATCGTGTTGTCTCTGTGTGTGAAGTAACCGTGTCACTGCTCCTCCTATAGAGCGCCCCCGCCTCCCAAGTCAAGGCACCGTCTCAACCCTCTGGTCCGACGGCAGGCAGCGCCGTGGTCACCAAGCCCAAAGAGTCTCCCAAAGCGGCGAGCAAGGTAGAGTCCTGCCGTCGGTGTGGAGAGAGACTGTCAGGGGTCCTCTCTGTCTCCTCCGCTCCTCCACCACATCATCCTCTGACTGCACCCATCCGCGTGTGATCGCACCCAGTCTTTCAACAGTTCCATTTCACGACTCTTCCATCCATCTCCATCCTCGTTTTTTCAAAATGTTTCATCGCTGAGTTTGATTATTGATTATTATATGATTGTATACTATGCTTCAGCCAGATCTTATTGTATCCTGCTCGCCTGGAGACGTCTTTTAGAAAAATACGTCACTGCTTTGGGTTTCCCTCGTTCTCTCTCCTGAAGATGGAAGTCGTCGGGTCTTTCTCGCTGCATGCTTGTCACACTTGTCATCTCGGGTGCTACAGAATACACTCTGTCCAGCGGGGGTCGAGTCAAGGTCACAGAGCAAACGCATGGAAAACTGATCCCAGACCAGCAGCAGATGCTGGACAGCGTTTTCTCTCTCTCTCCTCTCCTCTCCTCTCCTCTCCTCTCCTCTCCTCTCCTCTCCTCTCCTCTCCTCTCTCTCTCTCCTTCTCTGTCTCTCTCTTCCCTTCTGTCCTCCTCTATATCTCCTCTCTCCTTCGCTGTCTCTCTCTTCCCCTCTGTCTTCCTCTATATCTCCTCTGTCTCTCTCTCTCTCCCCCTCCCTCCTTCTCTCTATCTCATTCTTCTCTGTCTCTCCCCCTTCCTCCTCCCTTTCTCCTTCTTACTCTATCTTTCTCTCCCCCTCCCTCCTCTCTCTCTCCTTATTCTTTATCTCTCTCCCCCTCCCTCGCCTCTCTCTCTCTTTCTTCTGTCACTCTCTCCCTCTCTCCTTCTCTCTTTCTTCTCCCCCCCCCCTCTCTCTCTCTCTCTCTCTCTCTCTCTCTCTCTCTCTCTCTCTCTCTCTCTCTCTTTCTCTCTTTGCACAACTTCCAGTCACTCGTCTGAAATGATCCTCTCGCACGTTTCTGATGGGTTTGCGTTGCTGACGTTGGACTCGCTTTTTCGCTTTCTCTCGGGACGTCGTCTGCGTTTCTTTATTTCTTCAGAGTGTGTCCTGCTGGCCAGTTACTCTGCGGAACTGCGACGCTAAAATGGTGGAGAATATGTGACTCTCTGGTGTTTTAATGAATGAACCTCACGTTATCCCAGACGAGCGCCACGACGGTTAAAGCTGTGCCGACTCAAGTCGGGGAGCCGGCAGCACCTGCTGCTCCGTCTGGAGGCTTGGTGTCTGTGAAGGAGAAGACGGACCAGACTCAAACACAGACCAAGGTAGAGGACTCGCTCGTCTGACGCTCTCTCTATTTCCTCGTTTTATTTTCACCTGTGTTCATCCGGGGAAGATTTGCTGATCTATGCTCTTTCTCCTCACTGTCACACACCTGCACTACCTCAGTCTTCCGCTTACATCCCTTGCTCAAGGGCAGTGTTTGTTGAGGGCGAGGCAAGCTCGATTTACTTTCAATTTACCCACGTGCAGATTTCCCTGCTGGTCAGGGGGATTCGAACCGGCAACCCTCCAGTCACAAGCCTGCTACTCCAACCTTTAGGTCGCTTGCCCCACACTGCTGCCCCGTCTGATGCAAGATGAGGTCTTGCTAGTGTTGTTGGCCCATATGGTCCCGTATGTAGACCTGTATGTAGTCCTGTATGTAGACCTGTATGTAGTCCTGTATGTAGACCTGTATGTAGTCCTGTATGTAGACCTGTATGTAGTCCTGTGTGTAGACCTGTGTGTAGACCTGTATGTAGACCTGTGTGTAGACCTGTATGTATGTAGACCTGTATGTAGTCCTGTATGTAGACCTGTGTGTAGTCCTGTATGTAGACCTGTGTGTAGACCTGTATGTATGTAGACCTGTATGTAGTCCTGTATGTAGACCTGTGTGTAGTCCTGTATGTAGACCTGTGTGTAGACCTGTATGTAGACCTGTATGTAGACCTGTATGTAGACCTGTATGTAGACCTGTATGTAGACCTGTATGTAGTCCTGTGTGTAGACCTGTATATAGACCTGTATGTAGACCTGTATGTAGACCTGTGTGTAGACCTGTATGTAGACCCGTATGTAGTCCTGTGTGTAGACCTGTATATAGACCTGTATATAGACCTGTATGTAGACCTGTGTGTAGTCCTGTATGTAGTCCTGTATGTAGTCCTGTATGTAGACCTGTATGTAGTCCTGTGTGTAGACCTGTATGTAGTCCTGTGTGTAGACCTGTATGTAGACCTGTATGTAGACCTGTATGTAGACCTGTGTGTAGACCTGTGTGTAGACCTGTATGTAGACCTGTATGTAGACCTGTATGTAGACCTGTATGTAGACCTGTATGTATGTAGACCTGTGTGTAGTCCTGTATGTAGACATGTGTGTAGTCCTGTATGTAGACCTGTATATAGACCTGTATGTAGACCTGTGTGTAGACCTGTGTGTAAACCTGTATGTAGACCTGTATATAGACCTGTATGTAGACCTGTGTGTAGACCTGTATGTAGACCTGTATGTAGACCTGTATGTAGACCTGTATGTAGACCTGTGTGTAGACCTGTATGTAGACCTGTATGTAGACCTGTATGTAGACCTGTGTGTAGACCTGTCTGTATGTAGACCTGTGTGTAGACCTGTATATAGACCTGTATGTAGACCTGTATGTAGACCTGTATGTAGACCTGTCTGTATGTAGACCTGTATATAGACCTGTCTGTATGTAGACCTGTATATAGACCTGTATGTAGACCTGTCTGTAGACCTGTCTGTAGACCTGTCTGTATGTAGACCTGTATGTAGACCTGTATATAGACCTGTATGTAGACCTGTCTGTATGTAGACCTGTATATAGACCTGTATGTAGACCTGTATGTAGACCTGTCTGTATGTAGACCTGTATATAGACCTGTATGTAGACCTGTCTGTATGTAGACCTGTATGTAGACCTGTCTGTATGTAGACCTGTATATAGACCTGTGTGTAGACCTGTATGTAGACCTGTATGTAGACCTGTATGTAGACCTGTATATAGACCTGTATGTAGACCTGTCTGTATGTAGACCTGTATGTAGACCTGTATGTAGACCTGTATATAGACCTGTATGTAGACCTGTATGTAGACCTGTATGTAGACCTGTATGTAGACCTGTATATAGACCTGTATGTAGACCTGTCTGTATGTAGACCTGTATGTAGACCTGTATATAGACCTGTATGTAGACCTGTATGTAGACCTGTATATAGACCTGTATGTAGACCTGTATATAGACCTGTATATAGACCTGTATGTAGACCTGTATGTAGACCTGTATGTAGTCCTGTATGTAGTCCTGTATATAGACCTGTATGTAGACCTGTATGTAGACCTGTATGTAGATCTGTATGTAGACCTGTATGTAGACCTGTATGTAGACCTGCACTGACTCTGCTGGTCTGGGTTGCAGGTCCAAGTGGAGGTCCCCAGACCAGAGACCAAGAAAGCCAAACAGGTAAAGTAGCGTTGCTTCTGTGAGACTAGAGCTCTGGTTTGAGCAGCATGGCAGTGTGTTGATGAGACGTGTTGCATTGTGTGCTGCAGGCCCCTGCATCAGCAGCACCTAACGCCCCAGCGCCCGCTTACACTGGGCCCGCACCTAACGCCCCAGCGCCCGCTTACACTGGGCCCGCACCTAACGCCCCAGCGCCCGCTTACACTGGGCCCGCACCTAACGCCCCAGCGCCCGCTTACACTGGGCCCGCACCTAACGCCCCAGCGCCCGCTTACACTGGGCCCGCACCTAACGCCCCAGCGCCCGCTTACACTGGGCCACTGGTCAAAGAGGTAAAGCATACTATAGGTGTGGTGTGAGAGAGAGAGAGAGGGGGAGAGAGAGCGATAAATAGAATGAAAAAGAGAATGAGTGTTTGTTTGTGGGTGTGAAAGAGAGAGAGGAAAGAGAGAGAGAGAGAGAGTGAGTGAAAGGGAGAGTTGTAGAATGACAAAGAGAACGAGTCTCTGTTTGTCTAGGTGTGTGTGGGTGGTTGTGGAAAAGAGACATTGATTAATAAAGGCCTTGCACAAGAGGCCGTGTTTGTGTAGTTATCTTGCTTCCAACATGGCTGCTTATAACATAGCAACCATTGTTTTGTAATGAAAAAAAAACATTACTATGTGCAAAACAACAGTTGTGTTGACATAATGATAAATAAATGACAAAATATAAGGTGGAGGTTGCCAGACCAGAGACCAAGAAAGCCAAACGGGTAAAGTAGCGTTGATTCTGTGAGACTATAGCTCTGGCATGAGCAGCATGGCAGTGTGTTGATGAGACGTGTTGCATCGTGTGCTGCAGGCCCCTGCTCTGGACCCGTTCGACGCCTTGGCCAGCAGCCTGCCATCAGTAGCACCTAACGCCCCAGCGCCCGCTTACACTGGGCCCCTGGTCAAAGAGGTGAGAGAGAGAGCGAGACCTGTATGTAGTATTAATTTGGTGTCTTATTACTGGATCTTGTAAACAAGTCGCAACAAAACAGTAATATCATGCGTGTCCAGTAGGGATGTTCGATATTGGCTTTTTTACCGATACCGATATTGTCCAACTCTTAATTTCCGATACCGATATCAACCGATACCGATATATGCAGGGTCCCCCCCCCCAAATTTTTTTAATAATTTCAGGTAATTAACATTACCATTATGCATACTTTTGACAATAAATTAAAATCAGAATTTGTTTTTACTTGCTTGCCTGGGTAAATAAAGGTTAAATAAATGTAAAAAAAATTATATATATATTTTTTTAAACCGATACTGATCATTTTCTATATCACATTTGAATGCCAATATCGGCCGATAATATCGGACATCCCTAGTTTCCAGTGTTTTACCTACGCTACCACTGCACAGAAATGAAGTGTTTTCTTTCTAAAGTTGTTACCAATGGTTACAGGCAGTAAAGAACGACACAAACATCCCGTAGACGTTCCATTATGTATAATGCACCTGTATGTCCCATCAAGCCTGACGAGATACAAGCGTGTTGAATCACTGCATGGATCAGGCACCTGTTAACAGTGTGTGTTGCATGTATAACAGCATGGCACCACCTCCACGGAGGCCGCGTTGGTCGGAGAGCGAGACGATTCCCTGCCGCCAGAGTACAGATTTACAGATCCGGTCAGTTACCACTGTTTCTCACACTCCCTCCTCTTCATCGCTTCTTCTGCCTTCTGGTCAGTTACCACTGTTTCTCACACTCCCTCCTCTTCATCGCTTCTTCTGCCTTCCGGTCAGTTACCACTGTTTCTCACACTCCCTCCTCTTCATCGCTTCCTCTGCCTTCTGGTCAGTTACCACTGTTTCTCACACTCCCTCCTCTTCATCGCTTCCTCTGCCTTCTGGTCAGTTACCACTGTTTCTCACACTCCCTCCTCTTCATCGCTTCCTCTGCCTTCCGGTCAGTTACCACTGTTTCTCACACTCCCTCCTCTTCATCGCTTCTTCTGCCTTCTGGTCAGTTACCACTGTTTCTCACACTCCCTCCTCTTCATCGCTTCCTCTGCCTTCCGGTCAGTTACCACTGTTTCTCACACTCCCTCCTCTTCATCGCTTCTTCTGCCTTCTGGTCAGTTACCACTGTTTCTCACACTCCCTCCTCTTCATGGCTTCCTCTGCCTTCTGGTCAGTTACCACTGTTTCTCACACTCCCTCCTCTTCATCGCTTCCTCTGCCTTCTGGTCAGTTACCACTGTTTCTCACACTCCCTCCTCTTCATCGCTTCCTCTGCCTTCTGGTCAGTTACCACTGTTTCTCACACTCCCTCCTCTTCATCGCTTCCTCTGCCTTCTGGTCAGTTACCACTGTTTCTCACACTCCCTCCTCTTCATCGCTTCCTCTGCCTTCTGGTCAGTTACCACTGTTTCTCACACTCCCTCCTCTTCATCGCTTCCTCTGCCTTCCGGTCAGTTACCACTGTTTCTCACACTCCCTCCTCTTCATCGCTTCCTCTGCCTTCTGGTCAGTTACCACTGTTTCTCACACTCCCTCCTCTTCATCGCTTCTTCTGCCTTCTGGTCAGTTACCACTGTTTCTCACACTCCCTCCTCTTCATCGCTTCTTCTGCCTTCTGGTCAGTTACCACTGTTTCTCACACTCCCTCCTCTTCATCGCTTCTTCTGCCTTCTGGTCAGTTACCACTGTTTCTCACACTCCCTCCTCTTCATCGCTTCTTCTGCCTTCTGGTCAGTTACCACTGTTTCTCACACTCCCTCCTCTTCATCGCTTCTTCTGCCTTCTGGTCAGTTACCACTGTTTCTCACACTCCCTCCTCTTCATCGCTTCTTCTGCCTTCTGGTCAGTTAACACTGTTTCTCACACTCCCTCCTCTTCATTGCTTCCTCTGCCTTCTGGTCAGTTACCACTGTTTCTCACACTCCCTCCTCTTCATCGCTTCCTCTGCCTTCGTCACGCTGCCAGTGGAGCGTTTTTAAATGTAGCGATCTCAATCCCGCCTTCTTTTCTTGATCCTCCAATCCAAACGTGTGTTTGTCCGAGGGAATTTGTGATTGGTCAAGAAGAGGGGGGCAGGGCTTGAGATAGGTCAATATACTACCAACTGGGCTTGAAGCAGCATGAAACTATTGTCAATTAGTTATTTTATCTTCTGGTCCGGCTTTGCTCACAAGTTGGATTCTGTTTGCACTGCGATCCAATGAGCCAGAACACACAACCCAAATGGGTCAGGCTTGTAATTGGGATCAGAATTGACTTATCTCAAACCACGCCCTCTTTTCTTGAACCTCCAATCAACAAGCAATCGTGTTTGGAGGATCAAGAAAAGAGGGCGGGGTTTGGACTATGGTTCATGTACATGACTTGGATTCAATCCAGCCACATTGCACATAGGAATATTGTAGATATGGAGAGAGAGAGGATGGGGAAAAGTCAAAGTCAACATGACATAACAAGTAGTAACCAAGAGTTCTTTCCTCTTCTGTCACAGCGGCTCAGCCAACTTCAGCCAAAAGTATTTTTTAGAGAAGGAGCTTTTAGGTTAGTTACCTGCCAACGTGGCTGATAGAAATGCCCAGCAGTCACAGCCAGGCTGTCTGTCCGGGGCTTGTGTCCCACAAACAACACTGTTCTGTCTCACTATAGTACTGGGACCCCCTCCAGTGAGCAGCTGTTGCATTTTGATTTTCTGTTGCTGTTATCTTCCATATTTAGACCACAGCTATAGATACTTAACACAACACAACTGCTCACTGGGAACTTGTATGCATGTCATTTATAAAAATTAAAAAAAATGTAATAAAAAAAAAAGATATAAATATTTTTTCACTGTATATACATATGTTCTAAAGTGTCTGTCTTTATTCTCTAGGCTCCAGGCCAAACGGACGTCAAACCAAAGGATGTACCTGTGAGTTATCTTCAGCCTTTATTCACCTATTCATCTTTATTTACATGTATGCATCTATTAATCTTTATGCATCTTTTTCATCTTTATGCATCTTTATTAATCTATTCATCTATATTCAATTATTCATCTTTATTCTTCTTTATTCACCTATGCATCTTTATTAATCTATTCATCTTTATTCATCTATATGCACTTTTATTAATCTATTCATCTATATGCACCTTTATTCATCTATACATCTATTCATCACCTTTATTCATCTATTATTTTCATCTATATGCACCTTTATTAATCTATTCATCTTTATTCAACTATTCATCTTTATTCTTCTTTATTCACCTATTCATCTTCATTCACATTCATTCATCTGTATTCATCTATTCACCTTGATTTATCCTGTGGGCTCATTTTGGCTCATTTATCAGTCACGGATACAGTACAAACATTAGAGCCTTCCAGTACATTAGCATATTTACTGGAATAATGAGCTGCTGTCTTCTTTTTGTATGGACGTGTCTTCTGTGCTATAATGATGTAAGATGACTGGCCTCAATTTTAAGCTATATTGAAACACTGACATCTGTGTAAAAAGAGCTCACTGTCACACTGCTGTTCTCACTGTTACTGCTGTTCTCACTGTTACTGCTGTTCTCACTGTCACGCATGCACGCGCACACAACACACACACACACACACACACACACACACACACACACACACACACACACACACACACACTGTGACACATTATTGGTTCTATTAGATTAGATTAGATTCAAATGTATCGTCATTATACAGCACAAGTACAGTACAACAAAAGTAGTTTTGGCATCCAACCAGAGTGCAGTAAAGTGCAACAGTAATATACAATGTGCAGGTGGTGATTAAACTGGGTATAACATATATAAATGACTTAGCTCCTCTAGTGGAGAATGTTTCATTTCACTGTGGGGTGTTGGCCCAGGCAGGGAACAGACCCACCTTCTCTACACTGAGCCAAACCCTTTTACGCACACACACACACACACACACACACACACACACACACACACACACACACACACACACACACACACACACACACACACACACACACACACACACACACACACACACACACACACACACACCCCTACACAGAGACACACCCCTACACAGAGACACACCCCTACACAGAGACACACACACACACACACACAGTCAGGACACTTTTTGTATACTGTAGCTCTAAACATCACCCATACACAGCTTCTTACACCAGACACACCTTCAGCTGCGACGTAGTCGACTCCCACTTTGCCTTATTTTTTTTGCATAAGATCTCTTTGAAAAGATCAGTTTCCCACTGAAGTAGGTCTTCAGATGTATCTGGGCTTTCATCAGTTTGGTGTTTTTTAGGACGTATGATTTGGACGAAAGGTTTTTTCTTGTTGTTGTGATTTTTTTGGTTGTATGGAATGTGATGGGTGTGTCTGTACTTTTCCTGAAATGGTTGGTACATGTCTGGCTTGCATTACTCTGGCCTGTTCCATCTTATCCGCCCCCCCCTGCCTACCGTGGTGTGGTGCGCCCTCTAGTGGACGCTGCGTGCCACTGATGGAGGGGCTTCCCCTGTATTGTTAGGATTAAGATAATATTTGTGAAAAACAACTGTACCTCCTAGGGTCAGGGGAATTATTTGTGTGTGTGTGTGTACAGTATCTATCTATCTATATAACAGCATTGCAACAGTGAGAACAGCATTGTGACTATTACTCAGTAGTACTGTACTAATCTATATTATTTTATACCCAGTTTAATCACCTCTACATTGTATACTTCTATTGTACTTGACTGTTACATTTGCTCTCTGGTTGGATGTCAACCCTCTTTTAGTTGTACTGTACTTGTACCTGTACTGTATAATGACAATGCATTTTTATCTAATCTAATGTAATAAATTGATGTATTTATCTGTATTTGCGGTGCTGATGGACTCTTGTGTTTATTCCACCCAGAAGCCGATCAGCACCGACGACGCCCTGGAATCTCTGTCCGCCGGGTTCATGACCTCCTCTCAGCCGACTGCACCCAGGAGAGGGGTAGGCAACTTCAAACTGTTCATAATCGCATCTTATTACTCGTAACTTCTGGGCTTATTCCTAGTATTCTGACGTATAATGTATTACATGAAAATACCATGTTCATTCAAACCTTTATTTATTCTCGAAAGGACAATTGAGGTCACCCTCATTTTCAATGTCGTCGAGTTTACAGACCTTTCAATGCATGCATTTTTTACAATGTAATAATAATAATAAATGAATAACTATATATCATCTATATAGCACGTTTCACACATGGACCGCAGTCCAGAGTGCCCCACAGCAACTAGTAGAAAATGAACATAGGCATAAAATCAGCACACAAAAAACAATGCATAAATTGCAGACATAAGAATAGGTATAAAAGACAATAAAAGTAGGACATAATATGTATATGAAGATACCCATGACAGACAATCCTGTTTTTAGGGAGAGGGCTGCTGTATGATGACAATAGATTTGAATGTAATCTAATGTGATCTAGTCACTCCGGTGGTCTCATGCTGCCCCTCTCCGCTGTGATTGCAGACCCCTGAGATCGCTGTGTGTCCCGCTCGTCCCCCTCGTCTCGCTCACGCTGCTCCTCCTGCGGACAAGAAAGCCAAGGTGGAGACACCGCTCGACGACTTCTCTCTGACCGCTGACCTCTCCGCTCCGCCAGCCAAGGTACGACGCGCTGGGAGTCTCCTGTCCCGTGTTGATGATGACCTGCGACCTTAAACGATGTTCATACCGCTCGCTGTTGATTATTCACAGTGGTGAGCCGTGAAGACGATACAAGACGGAGGCAGACAGAGACCATATAAGACAGAGACCATATAAGACAGACAGGCTGAAACCATATAAGACAGAGACCATATAAAACAGCCAGACAGAGACCATATAAGACAGAGACCATATAAGACAGAGACCATATAAGACAGAGACCATATAAGACAGAGACCATATAAGACAGATACCATATAAGACAGAGACAGGCTGAAACCATATAAGACAGAGACAGGCAGAGACCATATAAGACAGATACCATATAAGACGGAGACAGGCAGAGACCATATAAGACAGAGACCATATAAAACAGAGCCAGACAGAGACCATATAAGACGGAGACAGACAGAGACCATATAAGACAGAGACCATATAAGACAGAGACCATATAAGACAGAGACAGACAGAGACCATATAAGACAGAGACCATATAAGACAGAGCCAGGCAGATTAGTTTTGCCTTTCTTCTCGACCAAAGGCCGCCTTTCCGTCATATTCTACAAGTTACCAAACACGTTTCAAAATAACTGGAGATGCGCCGTGGCTCCTCCCTCCTCCCTCTCAACACCAGCTGAAACTACCGTTTGGCCTTGAGGGGGAGGGGGGGCGGAGCCACCGCTGTGAGGGAATCATGTTTTCATGATGGTGGGAAGGAAGCCAGAATGGTATCACCCAGCCCTGGCTGTCGGGGACTGAAAAGCCTCCCAGGCAGAGATCAGCTGAGACAGACGACGCCAAACCTCTCCAGGCTGTCGGTGGTTAGTTACACACATAATATATTCACCCATTATCGTTGCCAGGCTGTGGGCCGCGTGGGATTTCAGCTTTACATTTACATTTACATTTTGTCATTTAGCTGACTCTTTTATCCAAAGCGACTTTCAAGTTTTGTACAACAAGACAGCAGGAAGGGTACAAGTCTATCAGCTGAGTAACGATGTTCATCAAGGTGTTGAGTGCTGCAGTGTAGGTTAGTATATTAGGACAAGTGCATGACAGTAAGGTTAGTTAGGGTTAGAGTTATTTTTCATTTAATTTCAGATAATGATTGAAGAAGTGCGTCTTTAGTCGACGGCGAAATATTGGACGGTTTTCGGCTGTCCTAACTGTGGTGGGAAGTTCATTCCACCATTGTGGGGCAAGGACCGAGAATTGGCGACTTCTCTTTGATGAAAAGACTTTAAAGGCACAACATTCAATGTTGATACGTGTATATAGCTGTCGTATATTCCAACTCTATGTTCCAGGAATACAGGAGCTCATATACTATGTTGTTATTCCCTTTTAAGAAACCTTTAACAAAGTCTTCAATAAATGTATACAGTTACGGATGATAAAATCCTAGTTAAAGTACAAAGATATACTTTGTGGACCACACGATAATAGCTCCCGAGTCACTGTGCTAATAAAATAAAGTAATAAAGGACAGTAGAATATTTTCGTGAACGTCATTCAGTGCCACAAAACCAAGAAAAACAGGTTAATAAGGATAATAAAGATAATACGGTGGATTGTTCACTTTTTCTACCTAAAGTTGAACCTAAATATGTTTCTGACAACATCTTAGTGGTAAGTCTGATTATGATATTGCTGGATCTTGAGTCACATTTGATCTGCAATGCCTACTTTGACAGTCTGATCTGATAGTTTGACGGTACAGCCCTTCCTTCAGTAAGCACCACATTGTTTTGGTGGTGCACTAGTGACATCTAGTGACTGAAACTACTTAGTATACCTTTAACTCTTAACTCTTTAACTCTACCTTTAACTCAAAATAATGTAAACAGACTTTTATATGCACTTTTGTCTGAAGGCGTCATTTATTCTACAACCTGGCGGGACCCAAACAGACCCGTTGTTCTCGTGTTGGATCGGGTTAGGGTTACTTTCTCGGTTTGGGTTACCATCGCTTTGGCTGACACACTAACATATTGTTAACCCTAACCCTGTCATTAGCAATTTATCATTACAACATTCATTAGCAATTTGGGGATTGTATCTGGTTTTGAGTCACAAAAGGCTGTGACATGGTATCTTTTGTCCTGTTTAGGTTTGGTTCAGGCTGGGCTTTTTTCAGACCCAAGTGGAGCTGGAGTTTCTGTGTATCCACCAGCTATCCTTGTTCATTAAGGGGGAGGTTCAGGGTCTGTGGAGCTCCTGTGAGTAAAGGTCCTCTCTGTCCCTCAGGTGGCTGTGTGTCCGATGCCCCCTGCTGATAAGAAGACCAAGGTGGACACAGTTGTGCCAAAGACAGATGAGGTGAGAAACACAGACACAGAATGACCTGTAGATTATGTCTTCTGTACCTCTCTCTCTCTCTCTCTCTCTCTCTCTCTCTCTTTCCTCTCCTCATCTTCCTCTCTTCTTTCCTTTCCTTCTTTCCCCAAGGGGATCAATAAAGGATTATCTTATCTTATCTTCCTCTCCTCTGCTCTTCCTCTCATCTTCCTCTCTTCCTCTCATCTTCCTCTCCTCTCATCTTCCTCTCCTCCTCATCTTCCTCTCTTCCTCTCATCTTCCTCTCTTCCTCTCATCTTCCTCTCCTCCTCTCATCTTCCTCTCCTCATCTAACTCTCTTCCTCTCATCTTCCTCTCTTCCTCTCATCTTCCTCTCTTCCTCTCATCTTCCTCTCCTCCTCTGCTCTTCTTCTCTTCTCTCCCCCCCCCCCCCCCCCCCGGAGAGAGAGCTATGAGGATAAAGCCACATGTTTCCCACTAGACTCTAGATTTATGAAAACTTGGCGAGGCAGTGTTCTATGATGACGGGGTTTAATTCATCTAATCTCAATCCCTTTTGACATGTCAGAGCATGTGTCTCACATAACTCAAATATCTACAATAATTTAGTGGAGCACTTTCAGTTTACAGTCCCTCTCTCTGTCTCTCTCTCTCTCTCTTAGGGTGGTTTCATGTCTCTGGACGCCCTCGGTGCTCTTGGCGACACCCTGGCAGCCCCAGAACCTAAACCTGAACCGCCCCCTGTCAGACCTGAGGACATCGTCTCGGTAAGGACACGAAGACAGTCGACACACGGAACCTTTCTGACTGCCTTGATTGACTCTTTACTTTCCAGTTTTTTTAGTCTAGTATAAATTAAACTGCTGGATGCAGATTTAAAGGATCAGAGTGAAGTTGAGAAAATGATGTTATTATTTGGGCTTCGGGGTATCCACCAACTCTCTACAGCAGCTGACTGTTGAACACAGACACTTTGATTTTCAATAAGATGGACATCGAGAGCAGATAAAAAACAATATGAAAAGCATATCAAAGTGTCTATATTTGATGTATATGTGACGATTCATAGAAGTAGATCCCACACACGGTGAACTACCATGATGCACAGTGATTCCATCATGGCAGCATTTATGTGTGTTCCTACTTGTTTGTGTGTGTGTGGGCCTAGCTGTAAGATGTTCTCAAAATCATACCAAACAAGTGTCAATATTTGATGTATACTGTATATACTGTAGCAGTGATATATTATGACCTGTGGATTCAAATAAAGTCATTTAAATATACAAATGTACATATCAATGGCCCTTTATGGTTTATTACAGAACCGACAGATAAACACGTTGATGATGAACACCCTCACCCCAACAAACTCCTCTCTGTGTTGTCTTTTATTTAGGAGGGCAAGCTGAAGGACGACAAGGCTGTGTTTGTTGGAGAGAGGGAGGACAGTCTGCCCCCAGAGTACAGGTTCACAGACGACAAAGACCTGCCGCCCCTTAAGCGTGAGGTAAGACCGTGCTTAGGGTTCATTTTGCATTATTATTATTATGAAGCTACGAAGTATTCTGCTCAGACTGGAGGATTCCACCTGCTGAACTTCACCAGACATACCAGACTATACCTGGCATTAACATGGCATTACATTACCACAGGACTTCCCTGCTAGCATTTCTAAGGACTTGAATTCCAGAAATAGGTGTAATTGTCTCTTGGTTACTGTCTCCAAGGCTAACGAGCTTTCAAGATCACTGGCCCCCATAGTTTAACACATGTAATGAAAATAACGTGTCCCTCCTGACACTGGATAGCGTGCGTCAATATTACAAGTTCTTAAATATTGCAGAATCGAGCAAATAATTTGGCTCTGATGTTGGAGCACTGATGAAGTAAAGCAGGAAGACTTGGATTGATGGATGGTTGTGACATTATTCTACACCATTATCATGGTTGTATTTTGCAAACGTTTCAGCCAACATTAAGTGTGTAGCTGAAGATGAAAGATGAAATTAGATATCTAAATCTAGACTTTTATTCTATGAGTAGTCATTTTTGTTTAGTATTTAATGTGCCCTTTCCTCTTCCATTCTCTCTCTCTCTCTCTCTCTCTCTCTCTCTCTCTCTCCCTCTCCCTCTCCGTATTTCATCTGCTCTTCCTCTCATCTGCTCTTCCTCTCATCTTCATCTCTTCTTTCCTCTCATCCTCTCATCTTCCTCTCATCTTCCTCTCTTCCTCTCATCTTCCTCTTCTCTTCCTCTCTTCTTTCCTCTCATCTGCTCTTCCTCTCATCTGCTCTTCCTCTCATCTCCCCCCCCCCCTCTATCTCTCTATCCCCCTCCAGCCCAGTATGGGTGCAGATGATGCTCTGGACCTCCTGTCAGGTGACTTCATGAGCTCATCAGTAGCTCCTTCTGTCCAGGCGCTCGTCATCAGCCCGTCAGCCCCGCCCGCTCCTGAGGTGACGAGTAACTTGACACCAGGAGTGTCTTCACTGCTCATTGGCCGTTGTTGTCAGTCAACTACGAATGTAATGTTGATGCAGGAAACTGTCTGTCTGTCTGTCTGTCTGTCTGTCTGTCTGTCTGTCTGTCTGTCTGTCTGTCTGTCTGTCTGTCTGTCTGTCTGTCTGTCTGTCTATCTGTCTGTCTGCACATAGCATTCTAGATAAAAGCTCATCCCGGTTAGTGTTATTTGGGATTCGGGGGGTTTGAAAAAACAGAAACAAAATGATTTATTAGAAGTAATTTAATGAGCAAAAAAACATGTCAATGTGTTTGTGTCTGACGTGTGTGCTTCTGTCTGTACTGCAGATCGCCGTCTGTGATTTCGGTTTCCCAACTGAACCAGAGGTAAACTAATATTGTTTGTGTCTGTACAAATTCTTGCTTCCTGTACAGTTGTGTGTCTTGTTCCAGTATGTGTGTGTGTACGTGTGTCTCTCAGTGTGTAATTCTAAGTGTGTCTGTGTTTTCTGTCTGTAGTTTGAGGTCTGTGACTTCGGTCGTCCCACACTTCGCCAAGTCGCCAAGGCACCAGAGGTAAACCAATAGTATTTGTAATATTGTAATATTATTTTAAATGTTTTTAGATGTAAATATCCCAGACTCTTTGTATTGTGTATGTTGCACAGTTCCTGTCATGTGGCTTGTCTAGTTCCAGTGTGTGTTTCTTAGTGTGTATCTTCATATGTGTGTGTTTTCTGTCTGTAGATAGCCAAGGAACCAGAGGTAAACTAATATTATTTGTACCTTTTTATTCATTTATTTGATTGTATCTATCTACCGGTATATGTTTATTTAGATGTAAATATTCCAGACTTTGTATTGTGTATGTCACACCGTTCCAGTTAGGTGGCTGTCCTTGCATCATGTACAGTTGTGTGTCTTGTTCCAAAGTGTGTGTCTTAGTGTGTGTCTTTATATGTGTGTTTTCTGTCTCTAGGTAGCCGTTTGTAACTTTGGCCGTCCCACACTTGTCGCCAAGGAACCAGAGGTAAATCAATATTTGTACCCTTTATTCATTTATTTTATTGTATCTATATTAAGGCCATCAATCCATTAAAATATTTAATCTGATTAATCGCATGATGTTCCATAGTTAATCGTGATTAATCACAAATTAATCGCATCTTTTTTTATCTGTTCTAAATCTACCTTAAACAGATATTTTTCAGGTTTTAATACTCTTATCAACATGAGAGTCAACAAATGCTTGCTTTATGCAGCCATTTAACACAAAAGGATGACCCTCATGCATAGCAAATGTGCATCAAATTCAAAATAGAGTGATGCACAAAATAACTTAAAAAAAACATTTCTTTTAACGTTAATCTTGCGTTAAGAACAATAGTGGCGTTAAAAGAATTGTGCGTTAACTTTGACAGCCTTAATCTATATATATTTTTAGATGCAAATATTCCAGACTTTGTATTGTGTATGTTGCACTGTTCCAGTTAAGTGGCTGTCCTTGCATCCTGTACAGTTGTGTGTCTTGTTCCAAAGTGTGTGTCTTTATATGTGTGTTTTCTGTCTCTAGGTAGCCGTTTGTAACGTTGGTCGTCCCACACTTGTCGCCAAGGAACCAGAGGTAAACCAATATTATTTGTAATATTGTAATATTATTTTGTATTTATTTAGATGTAAATATTCCAAACTTTTTATTGTGTACGTAATACAGTTCCAGTTATGTTGCTGTGCTTGCATCCTGTACAGTTGTGTGTCTTGTTCCAGTGTGTGTCTCTCAGTGTGTAATTCTAAATGTGTGTGTTTTCTGTCTGTAGTTATTTAGAGGTAAACCAATTATTGTTTGCTATAGATAATATTCCAGACTTTGTCTTGTGTATGTCGCACAGTTTGTTATGTGGCTGTTCTTGCACCCTGTCCAGTGTGTGCGTCTTAGTGTGTGTCTTTATTCATAAAACGGGTAGCTCAAATCAAGCAATCGGATTGGTTCATAGCCATGGTATAATGAGCGTATATCCACAGCTATGATTCTAATTAATTTTCACAAGTCAGTATCACTCCACGTCTGAAGAAAAAAAAACGTTAGCCTTGTTAAATGAGACGCTTCGCGTTGGGCCGAACTACGTCCCTTAGCTGTGATATAATAACCATATACCATGGTCTGAAGTGAACTACGTCCCTTAGCTGTGATATAATAACCATATACCATGGCCTGAAGTGAACTACGTCCCTTAGCAGTGATATAATAACCATATACCATGGTCTGAAGTGAACTACACCCCTTAGCTGTGATATAATAACCATATACCATGGTCTGAAGTGAACTACACCCCTTAGCTGTGATATAATAACCATATACCATGGCCTGAAGTGAACTACGTCCCTTAGCTGTGATATAATAACCATTATACCATGGCCTGAAGTGAACTACGCCCCTTAGCTGTGATATAATAACCATATACCATGGTCTGAAGTGAACTACGCCCCTTAGCTGTGATATAATAACCATATACCATGGTCTGAAGTGAACTACGCCCCTTAGCTGTGATATAATAACCATATACCATGGCTTGTCATGTGCTTTCCCAGAGGTAAGTTATTATTGTTAGATATTGTAGATAGCTGTTGTGATTCTGGTAAGTAAGTAAGTAAGTAAGTAAGTAAGTAAGTAAGTAAGTAAGTAAGTAAGTAAGTATTTATAAAGCACCTTTCATACATGTCATGTAGCTCAAAGTGCTGTACACAAACATAGGCATATATAACGATAAAAGCAATAAAGTCACAGTGATCAGTTAAGATCAATGTTTAAAAAAAAAAAAAAATAATAATAATAATAATAATAATAATAATAATAATAATAATAATAATAATAATAATAATAATAATAATAATAATAATAATAATAATAATAATAATAATAATAATAATAACGTAAAAATGAAAATAACGTAAAAATGAAAACATGAAAACAGTCATTTGCTTACCAGTTTGGGAGAACAGGTCCGCACAAACATGTCCGCTCAGTAGCAACCGGAAGTAGGAAATGCACTAAACCAATGCACTTGTACGGTAGGTAGCAATGTTAGCTCTTATAACGCTAGTGTAGTTACGTTTTTATTAGTGGTCAGAGTTGGGTCCACAGGACTTATCCAAGCCCCATGGATCCATCAGTGGCCGTGTATTGTGTGCGTATGTACCCGTTCCCTCATGTGGTCAGTGGTCAGAGTTGGGTCCACAGGACTTATCCAAGCCCCATGGATCCATCAGTGGCCGCGTATTGTGTGCGTATGTACCCGTTCCCTCATCTAAAGAGTTGGGTCCATAAGACCTAATGACATCATCCCTGCCAGAATAGCCCCTAAACCCAGCACTGACCAGGTAACCATGACGATAGGAAACATCTTGGAAATTATTTATTTCCACCTCCAGCTGTTTTCATGGTCTCACTAAATAGTGTAAGAATGGGGGAAAGACTAAATAGATGACTGAAGAGTGATGAGGGGAATAACATTATAACATTATAACAATCACTATAGAACATTATAACAAACACTATATAACATTATATAACATTATAACAAACACAGTACACTATATAACATTATAACAATCACTATATAACATTATAACAATCACTATATTATAATAATAGTTGACTTCATGAGCTCATCAGTAGCTCCTTCTGTCCAGGCGCTCGTCATCAGCCCGTCAGCCCCGCCCGCTCCTGAGGTGACGAGTAACTTGACACCAGGAGTGTCTTCACTGCTCATTGGCCGTTGTTGTCAGTCAACTACGAATGTAATGTTGACGCAGGAAACTGTCTGTCTGTCTGTCTGTCTGTCTATCTGTCTGTCTGTCTGTCTGTCTATCTGTCTGTCTGTCTGCACATAGCATTCTAGATAAAAGCTCATCCCGGTTAGTGTTATTTGAGATTCGGGGGGTTTGAAAAAACAGAAACAAAATGATTTATTAGAAGTAATTTAATGAGCAAAAAAACATGTCAATGTGTTTGTGTCTGACGTGTGTGCTTCTGTCTGTACTGCAGATCGCCGTCTGTGATTTCGGTTTCCCAACTGAACCAGAGGTAAACTAATATTGTTTGTGTCTGTACAAATTCTTGCTTCCTGTACAGTTGTGTGTCTTGTTCCAATATGTGTGTGTGTACGTGTGTCTCTCAGTGTGTAATTCTAAGTGTGTCTGTGTTTTCTGTCTGTAGTTTGAGGTTTGTGACTTCGGTCGTCCCACACTTCGCCAAGTCGCCAAGGCACCAGAGGTAAACCAATAGTATTTGTAATATTGTAATATTATTTTAAATGTATTTAGATGTAAATATCCCAGACTCTTTGTATTGTGTATGTTGCACAGTTCCTGTCATGTGGCTTACATCCTGTAGAACTGTGTGTCTAGTTCCAGTGTGTGTTTCTTAGTGTGTATCTTCATATGTGTGTGTTTTCTGTCTGTAGATAGCCGTCTGTGACTTTGGTCGTCCCACACTTGTCGCCAAGGAACCAGAGGTAAACCAATATTATTTGTACCTTTTTATTCATTTATTTGATTGTATCTATCTACCGGTATATGTTTATTTAGATGTAAATATTCCAGACTTTGTATTGTGTATGTCACACCGTTCCAGTTAGGTGGCTGTCCTTGCATCCTGTACAGTTGTGTGTCTTAGTGTGTGTCTTTATATGTGTGTTTTCTGTCTCTAGATAGCCGTTTGTAACTTTGGTCGTCCCACACTTGTCGCCAAGGAACCAGAGGTAAACTAATATTATTTGTAATATTGTAATATTATTTTGTATTTATTTAGATGTACGTCACACAGTTCCAGTTATGTTGCTGTGCTTGCATCCTGTACAGTTGTGTGTCTTGTTCCAGTGTGTGTGTTTCTCAGTGTGTAATTCTAAATGTGTGTGTTTTCTGTCTGTAGTTATTTAGAGGTAAACCAATTATTGTTTGTATCTTTTATTTATGTATTATTGTTTGCGATAGATAATATTCCAGACTTTGTCTTGTGTATGTCGCACAGTTTGTTATGTGGCTGTTCTTGCACCCTGTCCAGTGTGTGCGTCTTAGTGTGTGTCTTTATTCATAAAACGGGTAGCTCAAATCAAGCAATCGGATTGGTTCATAGCCATGGTATAATGAGCGTATATCCACAGCTATGATTCTAATTAATTTTCACAAGTCAGTATCACTCCACGTCTGAAGAAAAAAAACGTTAGCCTTGTTAAATGAGAGGGCTTCGCGTTGGGCCCAACTACGTCCCTTAGCTGTGATATAATAACCATATACCATGGTCTGAAGTGAACTACGTCCCTTAGCTGTGATATAATAACCATATACCATGGTCTGAAGTGAACTACGTCCCTTAGCTGTGATATAATAACCATATACCATGGTCTGAAGTGAACTACGTCCCTTAGCTGTGATATAATAACCATATACCATGGTCTGAAGTGAACTACACCCCTTAGCTGTGATATAATAACCATATACCATGGCCTGAAGTGAACTACACCCCTTAGCTGTGATATAATAACCATATACCATGGCCTGAAGTGAACTACGTCCCTTAGCTGTGATACAATAACCATATACCATGGTCTGAAGTGAACTACGTCCCTTAGCTGTGATATAATAACCATATACCATGGTCTGAAGTGAACTACGTCCCTTAGCTGTGATATAATAACCATATACCATGGCCTGAAGTGAACTACGTCCCTTAGCTGTGATATAATAACCATATACCATGGCCTGTCGTGTGCTTTCTGTCTGTAGATAGCCGTGTGCAACAAGCCTGCTGTCCCAGAGGTAAGTCATTATTGTTAGATATTGTAGATAGCTGTTGTGATTCTGGTAAGCCTAATGACATCATCCCTGCCAGAATAGCCCCTAAACCCAGCACTGACCAGGTAACCATGACGATAGGAAACATCTTGGAAATTATTTATTTCCACCTCCAGCTGTTTTCATGGTCTCACTAAATAGTGTAAGAATGGGGGAAAGACTAAATAGATGACTGAAGAGTGATGAGGGCAATAACATTATAACAATCACTATAGAACATTATAACAAACACTATATAACATTATATAACATTATAACAAACACTATATAACATTATAACAATCACTATATAACATTATAACAATCACTATATAATAATAATAATAATAATAATAATAATAATAATAATAATAATAATAATAATAATAATAATAATAATAATAATAATAATAATAATAATAATACATCTATTTTTATAGTGCTTTTCCAGATGCTCAAAGACGCTTTACATGGGTAGAAGAAACAAAACTATGGCAAAAAAAAAACGGAACAAAAATAATACATGACAAAATAAAATAAAACCGACAGAATTAGAGGTCAAAAGTAAGATTAAAAAGGTGGGTTTTGAGGGCTGATTTAAAAGATGTCACAGTGTTTGCATCACGGATATGGCTGGGGAGGGCGTTCCAGAGGGAGGGGGCAGCAGCAGCCAAGGCCCCGTCACCCCAGGTCCTGTTAGATATGATTATAACATTATAATAATCACTATAGGACATTATAGCATTATAACAATCACTATAGAACATTATAACATTATAATAATCACTATAGGACATCATAGCATTATAACAATCACTATAGAACATTGTCAATATACTGTATATTGATGCAATCTAAAATGAGGAAGTTGAGATAGAGGACACACACAGGGCAGGCATAAAATAAATAAATACCTCATATGTATGTTCCATTTATACCAATAAACATTCATTGAAATTTGGTTGAAAATGCATTTATCCCCCTGTCCACCTCTCTCTCTCTCTCAGGATGATTTTGATTTTGATGCCCTCGATGCTCTTGGCGACACCCTGGCAGTCGCCAAACCTAAACCTGAACCTGTTCCTCTCAGACCTGAGGACATTGTCTCGGTAGGCACACACACACACATACACTATACACACACTACACACACACACACACACACACACACACACACACACACACACACACATACACTATACACACTACACACACACACACACACACACACACACACACACACACACACACACTATACACACACTATACACACACTACACACACACACACACACACACACACACACACACACACACACACACACACACACACACACACACACAATAAAGTGCTCAACTATGAATGAACACAACACTCTAACTCACCATCTTTAGATGATAAAGTACTCAACCTCTACTGTCTTTAACTATGAATGAACACAACACTCTAACTCACCATCTTTAGATAATACAGTACTCAACCTCTACTGTCTTTAACTATGAATGAACACAACACTCTAACTCACCATCTTTAGATAATAAAGTACTCAACCTCTACTGTCTTTTACTATGAATGAACACAACACTAACTAACCATCTTTAGATAATAAAGTACTCAACCTCTACTGTCTTTTACTATGAATGAACACAACACTCTAACTCACCATCTTTAGATAATAAAGTACTTAACCTCTACTGTCTTTTACTATGAATGAACACACCACTCTAACTAACCATCTTTAGATAATAAAGTACTTAACCTCTACTGTCTTTTACTATGAATGAACACACCACTCTAACTCACCATCTTTAGATAATAAAGTACTCAACCTCTACTGTCTTTAACTATGAATGAACACAACACTCTAACTCACCATCTTTAGATAATAAAGTACTCAACCTCTACTGTCTTTTACTATGAATGAACAACACTAACTAACCATCTTTAGATAATAAAGTACTCAACCTCTACTGTCTTTTACTATGAATGAACAACACTAACTCACCATCTTTAGTTAATAAATATATATATATATATATGTATATATGTGTGTGTGATATATGATCTGTGGATTCTAATAAAAATCGGTGGTCCATTATGATCGCTAACCTTCTACAAACAGTCAGACAGACAGATGTTGTGATGAACACCCTCACCCCAACAGACTCCTCTCTGTGTTGTCTTTTCTTTAGGAGGGCAAGCTGAAGGATGACAAGGGTGTGTTTGTTGGAGAGAGGGAGGACAGTCTGCCCCCAGAGTACAGGCTTACAGACGACAAATTCAAAGACCTGCCGGCCCCTGAGCCTGAGGTAAGACTTGTTAGCAGGCTTCACGGAGAGTCTTGGGTGCCATTTTTCTTTGCTGTAAAACACGAACTCTTGAGTGCATATGTTTCAGGTGGGGTGGGGCGTTGTTATATTCGTCTTTCTCTTGTCTACGGAGATAACATATAACATTAATTTACAAGTAAACATGAAAAAGGACTAGTACACACACACACACACATAATACTTACATCATAACATTACAAGTACACATGACAAAGGACTAGTACACACACACACACACACACACACACAGACATAATACTTACATCATAACATATACCATTACAGGTAAATATGACAAAGGACTAGTACACACACACACACACACACACACACACACACACACACACACACACACACACACACACACACACACACACACACACACACATAATACTTACACCATAACATACCATTACAGGTAAACATGACAAAGGACTAGTACACACACACACAGACATAATACTTCATCACAACATATAACACCTCCCTATGTTTTCCTCCCCCCTGCGTGGTGGGCACACCTTGCTTTACCCACAGGCCCTGACAGGTGCATGTTGTATCCTGCACTCTTACTCTCATACACCTACACACCTCCAGGCACACTGTACACTCACCAGTACATATTACTCACAGACATCTGAAGGACCGCAATGGAAATAAAGCTGTAAGCTTTCTTGCATTTTTAATTATCCTTTTGATAATGGTGGTCCTCTATATGTATATATTCAAGAGATTTATTTGTCACATAAACATCATAAGCACACATAACTAAACCTCTCTCTCCCCCCCCTCTCTTTCTCTCCTCCTTCCTCGCTTTCTCTCTCTCCCCCTCTCTCTCTTTCTCTCTCCCCCTCTCTCTTTCTCTCCTCCTACCTCTCTCTCTCTCCCTCTATCTCTCTCTCTCTCGCTCTCCCTCTATCTCTCTCTCCCTCCAGCCCACCATGGATACAGGTGATGCCCTGGACTTCCTGTCTGGCGGTTTCATGACGTCCCCATCAGCTCCTGTCATCACCCCCTCAGCCCCACCTGCACAGGTACATTTACAGTCACGTCGAGCGTACATACAGAAATAAGCACACAAAAAAAGGCATCACAGCATATTAGAATCATAACAATAAGACAACAAGGAGACGTGTCATCTGAAGGACGGCACTCGCAGCTGTACGGTGTCCTTATCACCGTAACAGGGGCATTGTTAGTGCTCCCTGCTGGACAACAACACCACTTTCCGACAGCGGCTTTGACCGGCGCTCGAACCGGTGATCTTCCGATCATGAGTCCGGATCCGAAGCTCTACCCATGTAGCCACGCTGCCGGACATTCCATGTGTATCTCTGTTGATCAGCGCTGAGTGGTCGGGTATCACATGTAATGATGAACACACCCGGGACCCGATCTGGACCCAAATTACCATAATAAAACATGGTACCAAACCCCTGCGGGTTCCGGGTTGGCCCTCTAGTCCTAGGTTGTGGTGCTGTACCCATGAATACCTCTAATCTGTCTCCCTCTCTCTCTCTCTCCCTCCACCCCCCCTTCATCTCTCCTTCCTCCCCTTCTTCAGCCCTGCGATGATGACTTTGCTCTGGACGCTCTGGCTGGAGACTTCATCAGCTCCTCCTCCGCTGCCCCTGCAGTCAACACATCCCGCCAGGTAAACAAACACACTTATGCCGTGCTGTGGCCTTGTCTCCACTAGCCAGGGTTTAGCTGTGCAGTGGCTTTGTCTCCACTAGCCAGGGTTTAACCGTGCTGTGGCCTTGTCTCCACTAGCCAGGGCTTAGCCGTGCTGTGGCCTTGTCTCCACTAGCCAGGGTTTAGCCGTGCTGTGGCCTTGTCTTCACTAGCCAGGGTTTAGCCGTGCTGTGGCCTTGTCTCCACTAGCCAGGGTTTAGCTGTGCTGTGGCCTTGTCTCCACTAGCCAGGGTTTAGCCATGCTGTGGCCTTGTCTCCATTAGCCAGGGTTTAGCCGTGCTGTGGCCTTGTCTCCACTAGCCAGGGTTTAGCCATGCTGTGGCCTTGTCTCCACTAGCCAGGGTTTAGCCGTGCTGTGGCCTTGTCTCCACTAGCCAGGGTTTAGCCATGCTGTGGCCTTGTCTCCACTAGCCAGGGTTTAGCCGTGCTGTGGCCTTGTCTCCACTAGCCAGGGTTTAGCCATGCTGTGGCCTTGTCTCCACTAGCCAGGGTTTAGCCGTGCTGTGGCCTTGTCTCCACTAGCCAGGGTTTAGCCGTGCTGTGGCCTTGTCTCCACTAGCCAGGGTTTAGCCGTGCTGTGGCCTTGTCTCCACTAGCCAGGGTTTAGCCATGCTGTGGCCTTGTCTCCACTAGCCAGGGTTTAGCTGTGCTGTGGCCTTGTCTCCACTAGCCAGGGTTTAGCTGTGCTGTGGCCTTGTCTCCACTAGCCAGGGTTTAGCCGTGCTGTGGCCTTGTCTCCACTAGCCAGGGCTTAGCCGTGCTGTGGCCTTGTCTCCACTAGCCAGGGTTTAGCCGTGCTGTGGCCTTGTCTCCACTAGCCAGGGTTTAGCCGTGCTGTGGCCTTGTCTCCACTAGCCAGGGTTTAGCCGTGCTGTGGCCTTGTCTCCACTAGCCAGGGTTTAGCCGTGCTGTGGCCTTGTCTCCACTAGCCAGGGTTTAGCCATGCTGTGGCCTTGTCTCCACTAGCCAGGGTTTAGCCATGCTGTGGCCTTGTCTCCACTAGCCAGGGTTTAGCCATGCTGTGGCCTTGTCTCCACTAGCCAGGGTTTAGCCATGCTGTGGCCTTGTCTCCACTAGCCAGGGTTTAGCTGTGCTGTGGCCTTGTCTCCACTAGCCAGGGTTTAGCTGTGCTGTGGCCTTGTCTCCACTAGCCAGGGTTTAGCCGTGATGTGGCCTTGTCTCCACTAGCCAGGGCTTAGCCGTGCTGTGGCCTTGTCTCCACTAGCCAGGGCTTAGCCGTGCTGTGGCCTTGTCTCCACTAGCCAGGGTTTAGCCATGCTGTGGCCTTGTCTCCACTAGCCAGTGTTTAGCCGTGCTGTGGCCTTGTCTCCACTAGCCAGGGTTTAGCCGTGCTGTGGCCTTGTCTCCACTAGCCAGGGTTTAGCCATGCTGTGGCCTTGTCTCCACTAGCCAGGGTTTAGCCGTGCTGTGGCCTTGTCTCCACTAGCCAGGGTTTAGCCGTGCTGTGGCCTTGTCTCCACTAGCCAGGGTTTAGCCATGCTGTGGCCTTGTCTCCACTAGCCAGGGTTTAGCCGTGCTGTGGCCTTGTCTCCACTAGCCAGGGTTTAGCCATGCTGTGGCCTTGTCTCCACTAGCCAGGGTTTAGCCGTGCTGTGGCCTTGTCTCCACTAGCCAGGGTTTAGCCGTGCTGTGGCCTTGTCTCCACTAGCCAGGGTTTAGCCGTGCTGTGGCCTTGTCTCCACTAGCCAGGGTTTAGCCGTGCTGTGGCCTTGTCTCCACTAGCCAGGGTTTAGCCGTGCTGTGGCCTTTTCTCCACTAGCCAGGGTTTAGCCATGCTGTGGCCTTGTCTCCACTAGCCAGGGTTTAGCCGTGCTGTGGCCTTGTCTCCACTAGCCAGGGTTTAGCCGTGCTGTGGCCTTGTCTCCACTAGCCAGGGTTTAGCCGTGCTGTGGCCTTGTCTCCACTAGCCAGGGTTTAGCCATGCTGTGGCCTTGTCTCCACTAGCCAGGGTTTAGCCGTGCTGTGGCCTTGTCTCCACTAGCCAGGGTTTAGCCGTGCTGTGGCCTTGTCTCCACTAGCCAGGGTTTAGCCGTGCTGTGGCCTTGTCTCCACTAGCCAGGGTTTAGCTGTGCTGTGGCCTTGTCTCCACTAGCCAGGGTTTAGCCATGCTGTGGCCTTGTCTCCACTAGCCAGGGTTTAGCCGTGCTGTGGCCTTGTCTCCACTAGCCAGGGTTTAGCCATGCTGTGGCCTTGTCTGCACTAGCCAGGGTTTAGCCATGCTGTGGCCTGTCTGGCACACAGTGAGCATCTCCATTGTCTTTAGAACCTGGGCAAACCTGGCTAGACCCTGGCTAAGACGGACACCCTTCACAACCTGGCCAAACCAGGCTGGGACTAAAACATCATGGTTTAGCTCGTGTACCACAGCTGATGTGAATTACCTAGCAATCGGAGAGTTTACAAGAAACACAATGAAGACACAAACCTAACCATACCATACCATACCATGCTAGACCATGGCTAGCCCAAGCCAGGCTGAATATAGCTAATGGAGCAAAGGCATAACACACACACACACACACACACACACACACACACACACACACACACACACACACACACACACACACCATAATAAAACATGGTACCAAACCCCTGCGGGTTCCGGGTTGGTCCTCTAGTCCTAGGTTGTGGTGCTGTACCCATGAAGACCTCTAATCTCTCTCTCTCTCTCTCTCTCTCTCTCTCTCTCTCCCTCCACCCCCCCTTCATCTCTCCTTCCTCCCCTTCTTCAGCCCTGCGATGATGACTTTGCTCTGGACGCTCTGGCTGGAGACTTCATCAGCTCCTCCTCCGCTGCCCCTGCAGTCAACACATCCCGCCAGGTAAACAAACACACTTATGCCTGGTCTCCACTAGCCAGGGTTTAACTGTGCTGTGGCTTTGTCTCCACTAGCCAGGGTTTAACCGTGCTGTGGCTTTGTCTCCACTAGCCAGGGTTTAACCGTGCTGTGGCCTTGTCTCCACTAGCCAGGGTTTAACTGTGCTGTGGCCTTGTCTCCATTAGCCAGGGTTTAGCTGTGCTGTGGCCTTGTCTCCACTAGCCAGGGTTTAGCCGTGCTGTGGCCTTGTCTCCACTAGCCAGGGTTTAGCTGTGCAGTGGCCTTGTCTCCACTAGTCAGGGTTTAGCCGTGCTGTGGCCTTGTCTCCACTAGCCAGGGTTTAGCCGTGCTGTGGCCTTGTCTCCACTAGCCAGGGTTTAGCCGTGCTGTGGCCTTGTCTCCACTAGCCAGGGTTTAGCCGTGCTGTGGCCTTGTCTCCACTAGCCAGGGTTTAGCTGTGCTGTGGCCCTGTCTCCACTAGCCAGGGTCTAGCCGTGCTGTGGCCTTGTCTCCACTAGCCAGGGTTTAACCATGCTGTGGCCTTGTCTCCACTAGCCAGGGTTTAGCTGTGCTGTGGCCTTGTCTCCACTAGCCAGGGTTTAGCTGTGCTGTGGCCTTGTGTCCACTAGCCAGGGTTTAGCCATGCTGTGGCCTTGTCTCCACTAGCCAGGGTTTAGCCGTGCTGTGGCCTTGTCTCCACTAGCCAGGGTTTAGCCGTGCTGTGGCCTTGTCTCCACTAGCCAGGGTTTAGCCGTGCTGTGGCCTTGTCTCCACTAGCCAGGGTTTAGCCGTGCTGTGGCCTTGTCTCCACTAGCCAGGGTTTAGCCGTGCTGTGGCCTTTTCTCCACTAGCCAGGGTTTAGCCATGCTGTGGCCTTGTCTCCACTAGCCAGGGTTTAACCATGCTGTGGCCTTGTCTCCACTAGCCAGGGTTTAGCTGTGCTGTGGCCTTGTCTCCACTAGCCAGGGTTTAGCTGTGCTGTGGCCTTGTGTCCACTAGCCAGGGTTTAGCCATGCTGTGGCCTTGTCTCCACTAGCCAGGGTTTAGCCGTGCTGTGGCCTTGTCTGGCACACAGTGAGCATCTCCATTGTCTTTAGAACCCGGGAAAACCTGGCTAGACCCTGGCTGAGACAGACTTCACAACCTGGCCAAACCAGGCTGGGACTAAAACATCATTCATGGTTTAGCTCGTGTACCACAGCTGATGTGAATGACCTAGCAATCGGAGAGTTTACAAGAAACACAATGAAGACACAAACCCAACCATACCATACCATGCTAGACCATGGCTAGCCTCAGCCAGGCTGAACATAGCTAATGAAGCAAAGGCATAACACACACACACACAGACACAGACACACACACACACACACACACACACACACACACACACACACACACACACACACACACACACACATACCTGTAACCTACAACATTTTGTACCCTCTACCACCCTACATTAAGGTCAGAACTAATGTGTCTTTCTTTGTGTGTGTGTGTCAGATGTCAACAGGGACAGAAGGAGCCCTAGATGCCCTGTCAGACACGTTGATGGACACCACCCCCGTCTCAGAGCCCGCCCCTGTGCCTGTCAAAGACATTATCAAGGTAACTAACTGCTGTGACAGTTTGTGGGATATGTCCAGTAATGGTTCATGTGTGGCACCAAGTCGGTTCAAATATTACATTCTTCTCTATTTCCTATAGAATAGCCAAAATGGCCATTGCCAGTTATCAGAAAATGTTTATTCACCAAATGCAGTGAATGTACAGGAATTTGTCTAGGTGGCAATATGGCGCAAATACCTATAACTTACCTGGTTACACAGTATGATAGAGTCACAATGGTAACCATGACAACAGGACCTTACATAGAGTACACAGTATGACAGAGACACATGGTAACCATGACAACAGTGTTGAACAATCTGGAAGTAAGATATTCTTTTATTGATCCCCTTGGAGAGATGCAGGCATCATAGCAGCATGGAGGAGGGGTAAATTACTTATATACAGTATATATTGCGCACCTCCAACATAGTGTAAAAACATTCTAGAGGTAGCCTACTTTACAAACAAACCTCTAGTCCACTTTATAAACAAACCTCTAGTCCACTTTATAAACAAACCTCTAGTCCACTTTATAAACAAACCTCTAGTCCACTTTATAAACAGACCTCTAGTCCACTTTATAAACAAACCTCTAGTCCACTTTATAAACAAACCTCTAGTCCACTTTATAAACAAACTTCTAGTCCACTTTATAAACAAACCTCTAGTCCACTTTATAAACAAACCTCTAGTCCACTTTATAAACAAACTTCTAGTCCACTTTATAAACAAACCTCTAGTCCACTTTATAAACAAACCTCTAGTCCACTTTATAAACAAACCTCTAGTCCACTTTATAAACAAACCTCTAGTCCACTTTATAAACAAACCTCTAGTCCACTTTATAAACAAACCTCTAGTCCACTTTATAAACAAACCTCTAGTCCACTTTATAAACAAACCTCTAGTCCACTTTATAAACAAACCTCTAGTCCACTTTATAAACAAACCTCTAGTCCACTTTATAAACAAACCTCTAGTCCACTTTATAAACAAACCTCTAGTCCACTTTATAAACAAACCTCTAGTCCACTTTATAAACAAACTTCTAGTCCACTTTATAAACAAACCTCTAGTCTACTTTATAAACAAACCTCTAGTCCACTTTATAAACAAACCTCTAGTCCGCTTTATAAACAAACCTCTAGTCCACTTTATAAACAAACTTCTAGTCCACTTTATAAACAAACCTCTAGTCTACTTTATAAACAAACCTCTAGTCCACTTTATAAACAAACTTCTAGTCCACTTTATAAACAAACCTCTAGTCTACTTTATAAACAAACCTCTAGTCCACTTTATAAACAAACCTCTAGTCCGCTTTATAAACAAACCTCTAGTCCACTTTATAAACAAACCTCTAGTCCGCTTTATAAACAAACCTCTAGTCCACTTTATAAACAAACCTCTAGTCCACTTTATAAACAAACCTCTAGTCCACTTTATAAACAGACCTCTAGTCCACTTTATAAACAAACCTCTAGTCCACTTTATAAACAAACCTCTAGTCCACTTTATAAACAAACCTCTAGTCCGCTTTACAAACAAACCTCTAGTCCACTTTATAAACAAACCTCTAGTCCACTTTATAAACAAACCTCTAGTCCACTTTATAAACAAACCTCTAGTCCACTTTATAAACAAACCTCTAGTCCACTTTATAAACAAACCTCTAGTCCACTTTATAAACAAACCTCTAGTCCACTTTATAAACAAACCTCTAGTTCACTTTATAAACAAACCTCTAGTCCACTTTATAAACAAACCTCTAGTCCACTTTATAAACAAACCTCTAGTCCACTTTATAAACAAACCTCTAGTCCACTTTATAAACAGACCTCTAGTCCACTTTATAAACAAACCTCTAGTCCACTTTATAAACAAACCTCTAGTCCACTTTATAAACAAACCTCTAGTCCGCTTTATAAACAAACCTCTAGTCCACTTTATAAACAAACCTCTAGTCCACTTTATAAACAAACCTCTAGTCCACTTTATAAACAAACCTCTAGTCCACTTTATAAACAGACCTCTAGTCCACTTTATAAACAAACCTCTAGTCCACTTTATAAACAAACCTCTAGTCCACTTTATAAACAAACTTCTAGTCCACTTTATAAACAAACCTCTAGTCCACTTTATAAACAAACTTCTAGTCCACTTTATAAACAAACCTCTAGTCCACTTTATAAACAAACCTCTAGTCCACTTTATAAACAAACCTCTAGTCCACTTTATAAACAAACCTCTAGTCCACTTTATAAACAAACCTCTAGTCCACTTTATAAACAAACCTCTAGTCCACTTTATAAACAAACCTCTAGTCCACTTTATAAACAAACCTCTACTTGACTTGTCTTGGTTTGTGTGCACGTTGTAGGAGAAGAAGGTGCTTGAAGAGAAGCTCATCAAGATGGGAGAGAAGGAGGACTCACTGCCAGCAGAGTACAGACTCACTGAGGACGACCGCAAGGTACATATTATTTACTTTCAAACTTTAGCTTCAAGTTTCTTTAATAGTTGTCATACAGAAGTACAGAATACTTACAGAATACTCATTCATCCCCTGCCCCAATATCAAGCCAACCAAAACATGTTCTCCACTACAGTAAAGTTACTTGATAGTTACCAGGTTAATACACTGGTATAAAACCACTTTACCAAGCGTTGCCAACTATATTAACTTCTTCAATTATCAATATGAGATACAGATAATGAAAGCCCCATATGACAAAACCTCTTTTCTGTTTCTATATTGTTTTTGTATCATGTATTGCTCCTCACAACGTCATTGTAAATGAGAGCATGCTCTCAATGATCTTTCAAGGTTAAATAAAGATTGAATGAATGTTTGCTTGGTTATGCACATCGATACACGTTTGTTTTAAGTATAATATCTGTTACTTTCCTTTGTAAAGGCAATGGAAGAAGCCAAGGCTAAAGAAGCTGCCAGACCCAAGGAGGTGAGATACACACACACACACACACACACACACACACACACACACACACACACACACACACACACACACACACACACACACACACACACACACACACACACAGGGGAGAATCTCAAGCTTTAATGACTTCATTCCATGAGCCACGGGGCATGCAGAAAATGCTGATGTACCCTGTTCAGAGCAATCACACACACGTACGTACACACACACACATGGGAAAAGACAACAGTGGCTCAGGAGGTAGAGTGGTCGTTTGGTAGTCAGAAGGTTCCCGGTTCGATTCCCTCTCCTCCCGGACTACGTGTCGAAGTGTCCTTGAGCCAGACACTTAACCCCCCTAACTAAATGAGCAGGTCGGCACCGTCGGTGTGTGAACGTGCGAGTGAGTGGGTGAATGCGAGTACCAAAAGCGATATATATAAGCGCACCATTTACCATATTGTCTCCTCCAGAAGACTCTGGGTGATGACGAGGCGTTGGACCTGCTGTCCTGCGACTTCTCCGCGGCTCCTCTGCCCTCCCTGCCGGCCCCGACGCCTGCCTCCACAGACCAGGTAGGAACGTGGCAACTCATCACTGATCCTAAGCAGATATTCTCGGTCCTCGCCCCATAATGGCGGAACGAACTTCCCACCACGGTTGGGACAGCCGAAACCCGTCCAATCTTTCGCTGTCGACTAAAGACACACTTCTTCAATCAATATAAAGATTATTTTAAAACGAACTAACCTTACTATCATGCACTTGTCCTAATATACTAACCTACAATGTAGCACTCAACATTGTTACTCAGCTGATAGAGTTGTACCCTTCCTGCTAACTTGTCTTACAAAACTTGTAAGTCGCTTTGGATAAAAGCGTCACCTAAATTTTAAATGTAATGTAATCTTACTGGCCCAACCACATGTGACTGGGGCACAGAACCCCAGACCATGGAGCACCTCCTTCGATGTCCTCTGTTAGGTAGCTTTTATATGGACACGAAAAGAAAGATCACTGATCCAACCGGTTACTTGACAGCACCGGCCATTCCATGTCATTGGGTGGAAATGCGATATAGTCCATTCTTCTCAGTTAGAGAGATATAACATGCATCTGCTATATGAACCACGATATTCCCTCAAGGTGTAGCAGAGAGAATATTCCCTCCGTACCCCTTTTTATTTTTTAAACCCATCCCGATATCCCATACCAGCATTGGTGCATCTCTCATTATAATGTACAATATAAATAAACGTGAAAATATGCATCCATAATATACATTCAGCTCAACACAAAACTCCCAAGCACCTACTGTGCAGAGCTCATCTCTAAGGCTACGTTCACACTGCAGGCGGTAGAGCAATTCTAATGTATTGCTCAGATCTTTGTTTGGCCAATATCAGATTCCAGTGTGAACTGGTCACGGTCCTGAACTGACCCGCATGGCGCAAATGAACAATAAAGAAGATGGGCGTCCTTTTTTTTTTTGGGACAAATGTCAATCTAGAGTGACATAGAAGTTGCATAAAAGTCACATAACTGAGGTTGCATTGTAATAAATCGGACCTGTATCTAATTTAGGACCACATACTCTATGAAAGTGCCCCAAATGAGAAAAAAAAGCCATGTGTTTTGTTCACACTGTTCAGATCTGAGTCACATATGAGCAAAGAAATCAGATTTGGGCCACTTTCATCTGCAGTCTGAACGTAACCTAAGTCCTGTACACTTGAATGTGAGATGAATATGTACATACATTCAGCAGGTTGGCTTACAGGTAATTTAACTGGTGTCTTTATATCTCCCAGCCAATGGCAGGGTCCGATCTGGACTCCCTGGCTGGCACCCTGCTTCCAGACGCCGCAGAGTTCAAACACGGCGTCCAGGCCCCCCACAGCTCAAAGCCAGACAAGCCAAAGGTAACGGTAGAATAATCACCTCAGAGTACGTTCTCAATCTACATGCTGCACCAGGTCATCTTAAAAGAGGCCTGTAGCGCCCTCTACTGTTCCACAGGCTCATCTTCAAGATTCAAGAGTTTTATTCATCACATACATACCAGGGCATACAGTGAAATGCGGTTGGCCATGCCCACTTCGATTGTGCAATAAAACAATAGTAATAATAATAAAAAGATAACTAGAATAGACATGGTAAAATAGACATGTCTATTTGATCTCGGTGAGATAACATTCAAGATGTTATCTCACCGATTACTTGCTTACTACTTACTTTCAGTTACTTTTAGATTACTTTGCCTCCAAAGTGATTACTGTTTTCTTTAAGCAACTGTAACTGATTGCAGGTACCCATATATTCTGGAAATTGGATTACTGTAATCCCGTCACATGTAATCCACTCCTCTCCCGTCTCTGATCGTTGCAACAACCTGTCTCTCTCCTGACATTCCTCCTTACAGTACGTTCAAATACAATGAAAACAACGGAATGCAAAACTAAATATAGAGGTCAATGGAAAGACGTGAACGGAGGCGGTCAGACGTAGCTGAAAATGTTTCACCTTGAGTGAGAAATTGGCCAGGTGTGATGGAGCAAATATAGATATAGGTTAACAATGAATATTAAAATAGACTGCTATGGATGTTCTGTAGCCTATAGATATTTAATACATTTAGAAATAGGTTACATTTAGAAAGGTCTGGCGTTTTTAAATGTTAACAACACCACCGTTGAGACCAAAGGCACCAGCATGTCTTCACTCCAGTTTAGCTAGTTATCAGCTGTCAAAAGAGATTCAGATTCAGATAATTTTATTGTCACAGCTTTTTAAAATGTACATACATTCAGAAAACCGTGAGATGCTTGTTTTTCCCGGCTCCTCAATCATGGTAGATTTGTAAACATAGTACACAACATATATTCTATCTATACAAACTATAACTACAAGTTATAAACATAAACTATAACTATAAACTGGATAAGCTATAAATAAACTATAAAATATAGACTAAAACTATAAACTAAACATAGTACACAATGTATATTCTATCTATACAAACTATAAATAAACTAAAACTATAAACTATAAAACTAAACATAATACACAATTTATATTCTATATACATAGTTTAAATCACCTGTACATTGTATATTACTATTGCACTTTACTGCTACATTTGCACTCTGGTTGGATGCCGAATTTATTTCCGTTGTACTGTACTTGTGCTATATAATGCCAATACATTTTAATCGAATCTACTCTACGTTAATCTAATCTAATCTATACAAACTATGCAATGCTAACTGTATAAATAGCTATAGACTATAAACTGAACTATAGACTAAACATAATACACAACATATATTCTATTTATTATATTCAATACAATCGTATACAATACAAGGTATACGTTAGCAGAGTAAAGTGAGACGACTCTTTGCGTTGGGGGACCCTGATGGAAACAAGACAAACGTCTTTCTCAGGTCTGCATCCCCTTAACAATTGTATGTATTGAGCCGTACTGTATTGTACCCATTCTGCAATCTGTTAAATAAAGTTTTCATTCATTCATTCATTCATTCATTCATTCATTCATTCATTGTATCTGAACGTACTGGTGCCAACAGCAGGGGGAGCTGTCTGATCTAACCCCAGGTGTCACTTTGTTTACAGGGGAAGAGCAAGTCAAGGTCAAAGTCTAAAGTAAGAGACCGGCCTGCTGCATGGATGCATGCTAGCTTGACGCGTGCTGTCACGGACAAACCGACCTATCTAAACCCCTGCCCTCTTTCCTCTTGGGTGGGGTTTGAGATAGGTCTATCAGTTCGCTCATAACTGAAGTGACACAAGTGAAAAAAAGATGAATGGGATATCCATAGTGGCATGTCTCTATTCATTTTTGCATGCGCTGTGACTTGTTGATTTGTCCAACATATGAAGGAATTCATAAAAAGGGTTTCTTATTCACCAATATGGCACTGATAAGTTCCAGCTAATGCATGATTGTATTTTAATCAGTGTGAGCAATATTTTGTTTGTTAATCTTGTTAGTAGTGCATGAATCATGTTAGAAAATGCATGTCTTTAAGAGTGATGCAATGTGGGAGGTATTGGAAGCTCAGAGTGGCTCAGAGCATGCAGACTGTCTTTATAATAAGTTCTCAGACCACCACACTGTCTTTATAATAAGTTCTCAGACCACCACACTGTCTTTATAATATGTTCTTAGACCACCAGACTGTCTTTATAATATGTTCTTAGACCACCAGACTGTCTTTATAATATGTTCTTAGACCACCAGACTGTCTTTATAATGAGTTCTCAGACCACCACACTGTCTTTATAATAATTATGTTCTCAGACCACCACACTGTCTTTATAATGAGTTCTCAGACCACCACACTGTCTTTATAATGAGTTCTCAGACCACCAGACTGTCTTTATAATAAGTTCTCAGACCACCACACTGTCTTTATAATAAGTTCTCAGACCACCAGACTGTCTTTATAATAAGTTCTTAGACAACCACACTGTCTTTATAATAAGTTCTCAGACCACCAGACTGTCTTTATAATAAGTTCTCAGACCACCAGACTGTCTTTATAATAAGTTCTCAGACCACCACACTGTCTTTATAATAAGTTCTCAGACCACCAGACTGTCTTTATAATAAGTTCTTAGACAACCACACTGTCTTTATAATAAGTTCTCAGACCACCAGACTGTCTTTATAATAAGTTCTCAGACCACCAGACTGTCTTTATAATAAGTTCTCAGACCACCACACTGTCTTTATAATAAGATCTCAGACCACCAGACTGTCTTTATAATAAGTTCTTAGACAACCACACTGTCTTTATAATAAGTTCTCAGACCACCAGACTGTCTTTATAATAAGTTCTCAGACCACCAGACTGTCTTTATAATAAGTTCTCAGACCACCAAACTGTCTTTATAATAAGTTCTCAGCTTGAGCGGCTCAGACCACCAGACTGTCTTTATAATAAATTCTCATTTATTATAGACTGTTCAAATCTGTTCTGGTCTGGAACAAAGGAACAATCTAAATAAATACATATTTCTCTTTGTCCAGTGTCCCCTTAGCTTTCTGTCTCTGGGTTGCTCATCTGTCTGTCTGCAAGGACCCTCTCTTCCCTTTTCCCTTGTTTGACCTTTGACCCTGTGTTTCAGAAACACCAGGGCGCCGGGGAGTCGTCTGCCCTTGATCAGCTCTCTGGTCAGCTGAGATCAGACGTCGTGCCTACATCTACGAGGAAGGGAGGCAAGAGCTAGTGCTGCAGGTGAGATAAGACACTGGCGGTTTCATTAGGTTTCATTGGGTTTCATTTAGGTTTCATTAGGCTTCATTGGGTTTCATTAGGCTTCATTGGGTTTCATTTAGGTTTCATTAGGCTTCATTGGGTTTCATTTAGGTTTCATTAGGCTTCATTGGGTTTCATTTAGGTTTCATTGGGTTTCATTTAGGTTTCATTAGGCTTCATTGGGTTTCATTTAGGTTTCATTTAGGTTTCATTAGATTTCATTTAGGTTTTAATTAGGTTTTAATTAGGTTTCATTTAGGTTTCATTAGTGATAGAAATGTCCTTGTTTTTCAATGTTTTATATGTGTATATAATGTAAATATCTGTAGATGACAGCATCTACTCATAGATCTCAAAGGAGGAGGACAACCGAGAGAGAGTGTGTGTTTCAGAGCAGCAGGCAGAGACCTGGAGATGGGGGGGGGGGGGGGGGGGGGGGGGCGACTGTGCAGATCAGGGCCTTTATCAGGTGCCGAGGTCATTACCACCACAGCAGAGCGCTTTGTTTTGGGTAAGCGATGCCGGTAATATCAACATCACCGTTGCTATAGTGATTTGGGTCAAAAGTGCCATTGCCATGGTATCGTGTCACTTAGTAACGAGAAAAGGGGGCGGGCCTCCATTGCTAGGGGAAAGACGTTATGAGCTGTGAGTTCTTCAGAAGACAAATTAGACTAAGACACGAGGCGGAGACGAGCAGACGCGTTGACAGAGACTTTGAAACGATCCCTCCTCCCCTCGTGGGGATTTCATAGGTTTCATTAGGTTTCATTTAGGTTTCATTTAGGTTTCATTAAGATTTCATTGGGTTTCATTTAGGTTTCATTAGGTTTCATTTAGGTTTCATTCGGTTTCATTTAGGTCTCATTTAGGTTTCATTTAGGTTTCATTTTAGGTTTCACTTAGCTCCCCTAACTGATCAGTGCAACGCTGCCATCTTGCAACACAGACATCTTTACATTTCTCACTGCTTCAACTGACCTCTCTTAGCTTGACCGAGGAAAGCAGCAATTGTGATGGTCAAGAAAAGAGGGCAGCGTTTGGGATAGATTCGATTAGATTAAATTAGATTAAAATGTATTGTCATCATACAGCACAAGTACAGTACAACAAAAATAAGTCATCCAACCAGATCGCAAATGTAACGGTGAAGTGCAACAGTAATATACAATATACAGGTGATTCAACTTAAGTTAAGTGTTAAGTTATGATGCAGGTAGGATGCTTGATCATTCATAGATTGACAGGATCATTCATAGATGTTCCAAGCCGTGCCATTAGCACCTCAAAGGCGCTAAAAACAAAATTACAAACATCTCAAAACAAACTGGTCAGACTACTGCTTGACCTTACTCCTAGAACCCACCTCACCCCTGCCCACTTTGACAACCTAGGATGGCTTAGAGTAGACGACAGAGTACAGCAACTTGCAATGGGCCTGGTCTACAAGATACACTACGCGACCAAGGTACCCATGTACATGTCAAAATACTTCCCAAAGGTCAGTGAATACCACGATCACAACACCAGAGGGAGCTCCACAAATCATGTTAAACCCAGATTCGGCTCAAACAAGGGACTAAACACGTTTCGCAATTATGCCACATCAATGTGGAACGCCCTACCCAAAGCTGTAAAGGAATGTGAATCACTACCCACTTTCAAAAACACTCTCAAAGAACACCTACGGGAGACTGCAATTCGAAACTGGCCCCTACAAATGTCCTAACCCAGTTGTACAGTAAATGACCAAGTATTGCTTTGTCAGTATTCCAATGTACAGTGTACAGTGTGTCCCCCCCCTACCCAACCCCCCCCCCACCTCCAATGTACAGCCCCCACCCACCCACCCAACCCCACCCACACAACCTCCCCCAATGTACAGTTTCTACATCAAATGTATATACACTCTTTTTCTGGACACTTTTTGTATCACAAACTACTGTATTTGCAAATCTGTATGTCATATATGTTATGATGAATTGAAAATGGGGACCCTGATGTAAAGAAGACGAAAGTCTTTCTCTGGTCTGCATCCCCTTAACAATTGTATGTATTGAGCTGTACTGTACTGTACCCATTCTGCAATCTGTTAATACACTTTTCAATCAATCAATCAATCAAAACCACCATGTTCTGTGTGATGTGTTGCAGGGTCTTGGTGTAATCCATCTCCCCGGCCACAGGGAGGCACTGCTGAGGGAGCTGCTCTGGATGATGAATCTATTTTTCTAAATGGTGGAGAATGTATACTGGATGAACGAACACCACGATGACACCCATAACACACACACACACACACACACACAGAGACACACACACACACAGAGACACACACACACGCACACACACACACTGTGGGCAACGCCTTTCCTGATTGGTTTCATACATGGTAGAGGATTGTGACTTGTTCTGTTCTTTTTGATGCAGGAAGAGTCACGTGTAAAAATGGATTAAAGAGAGAGAGAGGAAAGAGATAGAGGGAGACGGGGTCAGGGGGAGGGGAAGTGAGATGGGACTGAAGGAAGGAGACGGAGAGTCGACAGAGAGTTTGTTTTACTTGTCAGTGTTTGTGTGTTGACTCCTCTGGGGAACAGGAGGTCGTTGTTCATCAGAGTCCCGACTCCCCGTCTCGGCTGACGAGACTCCGTTTCTCTAATGTTACACTGACGTCGCCCCCGAAACACAGCAGAGATGTCACAGGGTGGCTGTGATGTCACAGGGTGGCTGCGGCGTCGCCACAACATTGGAGCAGCGGCGGCAGTCGGCTGAGAGGGGCGGGGCATCATGCCGCAGGTGTACAGGACGGACGCCGATGTCACGCGGCTCTCCTGGAAGCCGGAAGCGACTGACCGTTTTAGTCGTAGCGCATATAGAGGGAGGTACAGCGTGCATTTGCAGTTTTACAATTTTGAAATGTTGAAATTGAAATACTCTAAATGCACAATGTGTGTTATATATCCATTGGTTTCCAGGGCTGATTGATTTGGTTCACCGGGTTGTGGTGAAATCAATATTTACATTTTTTACAATTTTGCCAATAAATCAATCATTTGCGTGCCGCGAATGCGGTCGAAATATCTTCCTGTAACCAGAAGAACCGTGTGGCTGGAGTGTCCTGTAGGATCGGGATGTCAGTGCAATCTTGATGACAGAGAAGCCAAGTTTTTCTATTGCCATGTGGTCAAGACGCCATTAAGACACTAGTGTACAGCTTTGTCCAATTATATAGATGATGACCCTTAGTTTACAGTGTGTGTGAAAGAATTCGCATACATGTGGTCTGCTTGATTCTGATGTACCTGAGAGCTTCTTGCTAAATTCTATTTACTATCCGTAAAAGCAATATCTATCGAGAGAAAAAGGGTCTTTTGTGTGTACTTGGCCTTGTAGAAAAAAAAGCATGTATTGGTTTCCAAAAGTGCACTTAAGTTACAAATGAATCCATGTGGTTACCGGTCTCTGGAAACTGCCTTTGTTTGTATACTGTAAAGAAAAAAAAAACTCTATATAAGCCAACACTGTATAATTTACTAAGTCTCAAATGGGCTTTTAGTTATTAAGTCATAAGCAACGTGGATTACTTTACCTTTCTTTTTTTTTGTTTTTGTTTTTCAAAGCATTTGTGTGAGTCAAGATGTGAGAGGTATTTTGGATGTGGGAATTCTGATTAAATAAAAAAGAAACTCTGTGAATATTTTAACTTGTGTATTTGCTCTATATAGAATTCTACTGAAGACATTGGGGACAACATTAATATCAAACAAAAACATACATTACAAGGTATTTAGTACAAATACTACAAAGTGTGTATAATATAAAGTTTATAAATAGCGTTTTTTAAAAAGGCTTGAAGGGGGCAGAGGAATCTCTATATAAATCAACGGGGAACATGTTCATATGAGAGTTGATTGTCTTTATACTCTCTGCTTAGTGGTTTTACACTCAGAGGCGCTTGGAACCAGCCTTTCAGATGTCTTCGCTCAAACTCTTACAGTAAATCAACGCTCAACAGTCTTGTATTAAGGCCTTAAATAACTGATGGAAATGCAACAATGGTGTGGATTTGATGTGTTTACATTTAGTCATTTAGCTGACACTTTTATCCAAAGCGGCTTAAAGTCATCAGGAAGGGCACAACTCTATCAGCTGAGTAACAATGTTCATCAAAGTGTTGAGTGCTACAGTGTATCAGGGGCGGATTTAGGATTGTATTTTTACTTCGACACCACAACCTTTAACTTATACCACCACCTTAAAGCGGACAAAAGGCACTAGAGAACACTTAAATTCACACCCTTTAATTAATGAAGCAAACAATAATAATAATTAATAATAATAATACACTGTATTTGTATATCACCTTTCATACAAGAATTACAGCTCAAAGTGCTTCACAGCAGTAAAAAAAGAGGCATAAAATGAGCACAACATTGGCAGATCAAGAGCAATGCATAAAGTGCAGACATAAAGCATAAAATGGATAGCAGCAAAATAGACAAAGTCAAGGTAAGACATAGAACATTAAATCACATCGTTTTTCATATTAGGATCTAATATCTAGGGTTAACTTGCCGAACGTTGAGTGCCAGGACCCCCGAAAACCAGAGTATAGTCGTGTTTTCATCGTTGTTTCTTTTATTCGATATTTCCATTCAGAAAGACATGCCGGCAGCCTGTGTTATCACTGGGGATGGGTCTGAGATCTCAAAAGTCCAATACCGCCGCCTAACGCCCTGCGGCCGCTATTGCACTCCATTTGAAACGATGTGGCTTGGTGTCTGGGCCGAGCTGCGGGCGGGGTCTAACTACTCGGTCAAGCCAAACTCTTATAACGCATGCATCGACGAGGGTCGGGGTCATGTTCAATGCTGGATTACGTTGGCACCTTGATCAACATCAGTACTTGGAATGGCAATCAGATAATTGGAATATTCTTTTCGCGACAGATCCTGGTATCAATATTGCGTTGATCCAAAAATTCCTTCATGCTGATCGGGGCGTGTGTGTGTGTGGCGTGTTCCGTTGGTTGCGATCAAAACACGGAGGGGCGCCCCCCCCCCCCTTCATGCATCCATGATGAAATACCGATAATATAAATTTGATTTGAGAACAGTAGCTAGTCCAGGGAAGAAACGATAACGCGTTTACTAGAATACACGTTGCCGGCCATTACGAAGCATTTTGGAAATTACACCAGACCACCCTGAAACTACACTCATATTCACGACGGTATAAAACGGAAATGTATGGATGGGAAAATTATCTGTTTTTTGCATCTTGACCGGAAGAAACAATCGACTATATTATTAGATCCATAGCTATAATATATAATATAGCTTTAGGCCTGCAAACACAGCCACGTATCCCCATGTTAAAAGGCGCTGGCCTTTCAACAGTAACAGTAAACAGCGCCATCTGGCGCTGAAAGTGTTAATAGGCGTCTTTGTTTACGGTTTGATTTTTCACTGATACAAAGTAAAATAGTGCAGTGCAATAAAATAGTTAGTAAAATAGAATAAAATAATGCAATAGTGCATTGCAATAAAATAGTTACAGTATCATCGTATTTTTTCGGGAGGCCGGTAAGGAGTGCATTATAGTAGTCGAGTCGGCTTGAGATAAAGGCATGGATCTGGTTTTCAGCGTCCTTTTGATTTATAAATGGTTTCTAAGGTGGAAGAATTATGTTTTTGTCAACTTGTTGATTGTGATTTAAAGCTTAGTGTTGTGAAGGATCAGATTAAACCGAATATATATATTTATTTATATATATATATTTAATAGTATTTGTATATCGTTTGATATCCCCTGTATATTCCTTGTACAATATGCACTGAATATCCCTTTAGTCTACTAAACAGCCCATAATAGTTTCATTCTACCATTGGACGAGAACCTGGCGCCAGCAGCCATACCCCTAGGTTCAAGTTCAATCGTGCCGACCAACATGTCGTGGCAAGCCCGGTTCCGCGTAGGAATACGTCTGGCGAAATACGAATGGTACTATTTGTTCACAGCGCATATATATATGGCGCAAGTAAAGTAGAACTTTCTTTTAGTCCATTAGTTCTTTACCCTCCAACCGAGTAACAGACGCGAAGCCTCACCCACGACGCACGTGTGGTGCAGTAAGGCCTACTTGGCCTCAGAATAGGCATTGAGATATCGTGTGGATTAATAGTTGAATTGTCATAGTTTGGCACTATACCGTCGAGTTGGACGTATTTCTATTAAGCTAATAATAGTCTATTATGTATGGTGCATCGTTCGGTTAGAGTTATAAAGTGAGCAGCACCCCCATCGTTCCTGACGTTATCTGGAGTCTTAACCAGGCTGGGCAGACCACTAGTGGTGCTTGCATCCGAGGAGCTCCGGGCCAGGACGAGCGGACCTGTACATTGGATTACTTTACCCGGACGACGGCGAGCCTTCCACGGCTTGGATTATGCTTTGATTATTCCATGGATAACGGCCAACACTGCTGAGTGTTGGAACTACCCCCCGGAGAGGAGTCCAGGTGAGACGGCGCTCTACACCAGTGAGGTCGCCTCACGTCTCTCCGTTGTGGACCGGCAGCTACCGTCCACCAGAGGGTCCAGCTGTATTCATCTGTGGACCGAGGTTCTGTGGGCACCGTGTTCAAGACTTTGAATTCTCCCAAGAAATCGTTGGCCAGATGGGATACCGCCAGCGGCTCTTCTAACCCCCCCTCCTACTGTCTTACAACCAGCGGGACCCCCCCCCCCCCTTAGTGTATCCAGCTATAATCATTTAAGTACCATCGCTATAGTTCCCTAAAGTACCGGGTTGTATACTTACTCCCTGCGTAACCAGAGATTGGACATTCAATGTTGATTTACCTACGAATACTCATTTGCCATACAAGTGCATTTCAAATCATAAATGTCATCAAGTGAACGTTGTATATACCCTTTGCTATATAAAATATTCGATTTGTACATTTGTGTGGACTTCGTTTCATCAGGTGGGAAAGTGTTCATCATATCTATATCATGTACTGGATGGCCAGAAGTTAAAGTACAAGAGGTAGTGGTTTAATAATACCATACTTATCAATACAGTCAGGGAATTGTACCCCTCAGTTACAATTGGTCCTTCGAGCCGGAGGGTAACTAGTGTAATATTAATATAGTGTTATTAATATTAAAATGGCCTATGATGAACACTCCACGAAACGGTCCTCCTAACGTAGAACGCCCGCAGCGCAGACGACAGCCACCTCAGTACTTAGAGGATTACGCTGTCAGTCAACTACCTAGCCTTCGACAAACGGTAAATGCGGTAAAAGTAGAAAGTAAAATTATGTCTGACCTTAACGACCAGGTTTCCCCGACCACAGAGGCCCTAGTAGGTTCTAATGTAACTGACCAAGCTCACGGTGGGGACCAGGAGGGAGCTGACATGCCTTTACCCCCCGCCAATACCGAAGAAGTAGTCCCCGACCAGCCCCGGGAGGAAGACAACCCTACAGAGAGAGAACTCTGCACGGAAGAAGAGGAGGAGAGCGCCGAGGAAATAGAGCTCCAGGACTCCCCAACGAGTACACCCAGGAGCGGCTCACCCAGGAGCGGCTCACCTCCACAACCGCCTTCCCCCAGCGAAGCGGAGAGGATGCTACAACAGGCGTTCCTCGTCAGCCTGACAGCCTCTACCGAACGCGATCGACTCCAGGGTGAACGCGATCGACTTCAGGGCGAACGCGATCGACTCCAAGCACAGATGCTTATCGAGCGCGAACAACTCCAAGCGCAGCAACGGAGCGAAGAAGAGCGCATACGCCTGGAGATGAGACGCCTTCAGACGGCATACAATATGGCAAGAGACCGAGCAGACACCCAGCGTGCCGCTGCCGGTGCCCAAAGAGAAGCAGAGCGCGCCGCCGCCGAAGCCCAGCGCGCCGCCGCCGAAGCCCAGCGCGCCGCTGACGGTGCCCAAAGAGAAGCAGAGCGCAACACAGATCTCATCCAGCGCGAAACCGAGCGCGCCAGACTACAGGGCGAGCGCGACAGACTACAAGCCGAGCGCGACAAGTTACGGGCGCGGCTAATGGAGCGGCTGATGATCCCCAGGGCAACACCCTCTCCCTCCGCCAGGGGTTCAAGGAACTCGTCGAGACAACAGTCAAGGGCAGCGTCTCCTAAACGAGCAAGCGACCCTGAACTTGACCAACAGACCAAGCCTATACCCCCCGCAGACCCCCTTCTCAGACCGGTCCAAGCGAGACCCAGCTACAAGGAAGGAGCGGCATACACTGCGGAGAAGCTAAATAAACGACTACAGGATCTGGAAGACCTGATAGAGGAAGAAGAGGGAGAGGAGGAGAACCAAGCCCGACGACAGCACAGTACTCCACCGGACCAGGAGGTCCAGTACAGCCCAGGCTATACCCCCGCGGCGCTGCGCTACAGACCCCCGACTCTATTCACGGGTGAGCATGACGCACAACCAGCCCCGAGGAATAGCACCTGGACCAGCGGGCCATGGTACCCTGCCGGTACCAGCCCACAGAGAGGCGCAAGAGGAGACTCGCCTAGGAGGCCTCTCCCCCAACGCTCGCCGATGTATCAGCCATCCACGGCGTCATACATTGCCACACCGACCACCAGACGGAGTGTGTACAGAACACTCGCCAGACAATATGACCCGTTGGGATGTATTCTACCTTACACCACCAGGGCAAAGATGATTGTACGAGCACTATGGGACAAGGACCAGGGCTGGGACGACCCCATACCCTCACACCTTGCCTCAACATGGAGAGAGTGGGAGAGGGAACTCCGCTCACTCCCAGGCGTCAATATACGCCGCAGCTACTTCCCATCCACAGTGAGGCCAGAGACATGCAAGATTGATCTACACGTCTTCAGCGACGCCTCCGAAGTAGCCTATGGATCGGTGGCCTACTTGCGTGCCCAAGAGAAGGGAGGAAAGATACACACTGCTTTCATCCTGGCTCGCTCAAGAATAGCCCCACGAAAGCAACAATCTATCCCGCGTCTAGAGCTCTGCGCAGCCCTAGCAGGAGCGCATCTAGCCACGTTAATCCAACGTGAACTCACCATTCCGGTGCACAGAACAATCTTGTGGTCAGATTCCACGACAGTACTCACATGGATCAAGTCTGATTCATGCAGATACAAAGTCTTCGTGGGAGTCAGAGTCACCGAGATTCAAGAGTTAACAGAAGCAGCGAGCTGGCGGTATGTGGACACCAAACACAACCCAGCTGACGTCATCACCCGGGGAATGTCTCTGGATGACCTCACCCGTCGCAACATCTACAGTGACGGACCAGAATTCCTCAAGCTCCCGGAAGAAGAGTGGCCTACGCCCACCCCACGGGAAGCAAGTAACGAGGAGGCTGAGAACAAGAAACCTATGTTCTGTGGACTGAGCACAGTCGCCTCCACAGACCCCAACATAGATGACTGCATTACCCTAGAGAGTGCGCAGCAAAAGACATTCCTGTGGCACCACCCAGAGATTCAGTCCACCACTGACATTTCAGCAGCTGACTACGAAGAAGCAGAACTTCTTCTACTACAACGAGCCCAGAGAGACTCGTTCCCCGATGAGCTAGACTGTCTACAGGGAGGAAAGCCCGTCCCATCAGACAGCAGACTGCTCCACCTGGCACCCGAGAGTGACGCCCATAATCTCATCAGAGTGGGTGGTCGCCTGCGGAGAGCCCCCGATCTACCGGATGACATTAAGTACCCGATAGTCTTGAACAGCCGACACAAGGTCACAGAGCCGATCATAAAGAAATACGACGAGGATGTACACCACGCAGGAGCAGAGAGAGTCTTCGCGGAGATCAGACGTCGCTATTGGATACTTCAAGGAAGAGAAGCGGTGCGACGCTTCCAGCGAACCTGTCTAGACTGCCGAAAGTGGCGCGCGCAGCCCAGCATACCACGGATGGCTGACTTACCCCCCTGTCGCCTCCAACTCGGCGACAAGCCATTCCACTCCACAGGCATGGACTGTTTTGGCCCGTTGTATATAAAGAGAGGAAGAGGAACCGAGAAGCGGTGGGGTATTGTATTCAAATGCATGACCACCAGAGCGATACATATCGAGCTCCTTCCGACCATGAGCACAGACTCATTCCTTATGGCCTTCCGAAGATTCACATCACGGAAAGGAAAACCGTCTACATTGTTGTCTGATCACGGGACAAACTTCAAAGGCGGAGAAAGAGAGCTGAGAGAGAGCTTCCAAGCTATGGGCCCAGAACTTAAGACCCACCTAGCTCCATCCCAGATTGACTTCCAGTTTAATCCCCCGAACGCACCCCACTTCGGTGGAACCTGGGAACGAGAAGTACGTTCTATAAAGACAGCCCTGTACGCCGTGCTTGGGGCCCAGACTGTGGCGGAGGAAGTCCTAATGACAGTCCTCACGGAGATCGAGGGAGTATTGAACTCAAAACCCCTCGGTTACGTCTCCAGTGATGTAGCAGATGTCGACCCAGTCACCCCCAACACACTCTTAATGGTGCGGCTGGACCCCGCGCTACCCCAGACAATGTACAGGCCTGAAGAAGCGAACGGCCGAAGAATGTGGAGGTACAGTCAAGTACTAGCTGACAAGTTTTGGAGCAGCTTCCTACTCCACTACCTACCGTCTCTACAGACCCGCCAGAAGTGGGTAAAAGAGAGAGACAATTTGACAGAAGGAACAGTCGTCATGATTATCGACCAGTCACTACCCAGAGCTATGTGGCCGGCTGGCCGCGTAAGCAAAGTGATCACCGGTGCCGATGGCAAGGTCCGAGCAGCTGAAGTACTCATCCAAGGGCGAACTTACACACGACCCGTGGCGAGGCTAATAGAACTGCCCCGACTCCCAGACACTATCGATGATGACCATGACCCCATGACTTTGTGAGTTGACTGACCCTTACAGCGGACCTTGAGTGGTAGACAGTGAGGTTAATCTGTCTCTGCTTAGCTAATTAGGTGGGACTAATTAGGGGGCGGCTGTTGTGAAGGATCAGATTAAACCGAATATATATATTTATTTTTATATATTTAATAGTATTTGTATATCGTTTGATATCCCCTGTATATTCCTTGTACAATATGCACTGAATATCCCTTTAGTCTACTAAACAGCCCATAATAGTTTCATTCTACCATTGGACGAGAACCTGGCGCCAGCAGCCATACCCCTAGGTTCAAGTTCAATCGTGCCGACCAACATGTCGTGGCAAGCCTGGTTCCGCGTAGGAATACGTCTGGCGAAATACGAATGGTACTATTTGTTCACAGCGCATATATATATGGCGCAAGTAAAGTAGAACTTTCTTTTAGTCCATTAGTTCTTTACCCTCCAACCGAGTAACAGACGCGAAGCCTCACCCACGACGCACGTGTGGTGCAGTAAGGCCTACTTGGCCTCAGAATAGGCATTGAGATATCGTGTGGATTAATAGTTGAATTGTCATAGTTTGGCACTATACCGTCGAGTTGGACGTATTTCTATTAAGCTAATAATAGTCTATTATGTATGGTGCATCGTTCGGTTAGAGTTATAAAGTGAGCAGCACCCCCATCGTTCCTGACGTTATCTGGAGTCTTAACCAGGCTGGGCAGACCACTAGTGGTGCTTGCATCCGAGGAGCTCCGGGCCAGGACGAGCGGACCTGTACATTGGATTACTTTACCCGGACGACGGCGAGCCTTCCACGGCTTGGATTATGCTTTGGGTGCTTTGATTATTCCATGGATAACGGCCAACACTGCTGAGTGTTGGAACTACCCCCCAGAGAGGAGTCCAGGTGAGACGGCGCTCTACACCAGTGAGGTCGCCTCACGTCTCTCCGTTGTGGACCGGCAGCTACCGTCCACCAGAGGGTCCAGCTGTATTCATCTGTGGACCGAGGTTCTGTGGGCACCGTGTTCAAGACTTTGAATTCTCCCAAGAAATCGTCGGCCAGATGGGATACCGCCAGCGGCTCTTCTAACCCCCCCTCCTACTGTCTTACAACCAGCGGGACCCCCCCCCCCCTTAGTGTATCCAGCTATAATCATTTAAGTACCATCGCTATAGTTCCCTAAAGAACCGGGTTGTATACTTACTCCCTGCATAACCAGAGATTGGACATTCAATGTTGATTTACCTACGAATACTCATTTGCCATACAAGTGCATTTCAAATCATAAATGTCATCAAGTGAACGTTGTATATACCCTTTGCTATATAAAATATTCGATTTGTACATTTGTGTGGACTTCGTTTCATCAGGTGGGAAAGTGTTCATCATATCTATATCATGTACTGGATGGCCAGAAGTTAAAGTACAAGAGGTAGTGGTTTAATAATACCATACTTATCAATACAGTCAGGGAATTGTACCCCTCAGTTACACTTAGGTCTGAGTCTACCATAACACCAAGACTTAACTCACTCAAATACAGTTAGCAGCTGGATAGACTACAGATGGAAATGAGCTTCTGCCAAATCTGGTGCAAACATATTTTCATGTAACAATGATTAATTGTCCAAAAAAAATATATAATATAATCATTTAGCTGACGCTTTTATCCAAAGCGACTTACAAGTTCTGTACGACAAGTCATCAGGAAGGGTACAACTCTATCAGCTGAGTAACAATGTTCATCAAAGTGTTGCATGTTACAGTGTAGGTTAGTTTATTAGGACAAGTGCATGACAGTAAGGTTAGTTAGGGTTAGATTAATTTTTTATTATTTTTTTTTAATTTATTATTTCAGATAATGGTTGAAGAAGTGCGTCTTTAGTCGACGGCGAAAGATTGGACGGGTTTCGGCTGTCCTAACTGGGGTGGGTAGTTCATTCCACCATTGTGGGGCAAGGACTGAGAATAGGTGACTTCTCTTTGATGACCCTCCCGGAGCTTGGATAGGAGTAGGTCTGAGGCGGCCAGAAGATGCAGAGCATAGGGGTCTTGAGGGTGTGTAGTTAGAGACCATTGACCGGAGGTAGGCAGGAGCGGTTCCCTTTGCTTTGCTGCACGGCTAGGTCAAGGGCCTTGAAGCGGATACGTGCAGCAATGGGGAGCCAGTGCAGGTCCCTAAGAAGTGGGGTGACATGGGCTGACTTCAGTAGGTTTGAGATCAGGCGGGCCGCTGCGTTCTGAATGAGTTGAAGAGGCTTGGTGGCAGTGGCCGAGAGGCCAGCGAGCAGTGCGTTGCAGTAGTCGAGGCGGGAGATGGCTGTTGATTGGACGAGGAGTTGGGTGGCTTCTTTTGTCAGGAAGGGGCGGATCCTTCTGACGTTGCTCAGGAGGAATCTGCAGGTTCTGGTTGTCGCTGCGATGTGAGCAGAGAAGTTCAACTGGTCGTCGAGGACAACACCAAGGTTCTTGGCGGTCGGGGACGCGGTCACAGCTGCATTCTCGACTGTGATGTTAAGGTCGGTCAGGGGGGAGGATTTGGCCGGCAGGTGGAGCAATTCTGTTTTGCTTAGGTTCAGTTTGAGGTGGTTGGTCGTCATCCAGGCGGAGATGTCGGACAGACAGGCCGAGATCCGCTCAGCGACGTGGATATCTGAGGGAGGGAAGGAGAGGAAGAGTTGAGTATCATCGGCATAACAATGATACGAGAAGCCATGAGACGTGATAATGTTACCCAGTGATTTAGTGTAGAGGGAGAAGAGAAGGGGTCCTAGGACCGAGCCCTGGGAGACACCCGTCCGCAGGGGGCGGGTGGCCGACAGCGTCCCTCTCCATGACACTTGGTAGGAGCGGTCATTGAGGTATGATATCAGCCATGTCAGCGCAGAGCCAGCCACTCACATTCCTGCGAGGGCCGCGAGGAGGATCTGATGGTTGACTGTGCCGTTTCTGTGGAGTGGCCAGTCCGGAAGCCAGACTGATTAGGGTCTAGAAGGTCATTCTGTAAGAGATAAGCAGTAAGTTCAAGTGTTTTAGAAAGGAAGGAGAGAAGAGAGACAGGACGATAGTTGCCTGCCCTATAGGTGGGGTTCAGGTTTTTTTTTTTTTATGAGCGGCGTGACTCTGGTTTGTTTTAGGGAGGTGGGGACCACCCCTGAGTTGAGTGAGGAGTTGATGGTTGCAGTTAGGAATGGGAGGATGTCTGGTGCTATGGTCTGGAGGAGTGGGGAGGGTAGCTGGTCCAGCTGGCATGTAGTCGGACGGTTCGACGTTACCAGTGTCAGGGTCTCAGCTTCTGTAATGGGAGAGAAAGATGACAGAGTGATGGATGAGGTTCTCGATTCAGTATTTGGAATGAGTGGGGGTTGGGAGAAGGAGCTCAAGTTCAAGTTTCTTTATTAGTTGTCATACAGAAGTACAGAATACTTTTATACAAAATGCTTTTTTCTGTTTCGCTCCAGAGATTGTGCTAGACAAAAATAGATAAGTATAAAATAAGTATAGCAAGTATAAAATAGAAGTCAAGTATGTAGACAAAAGTGTTCAGTATACAATGTACAATGCAGAGTAGAAGTAACTGAGTTACAATACAATATACAGAAATGGGACGAGGTACAATTTAGGTACAATTTACAATGAGGTATGGGTTGTAGTGCAAATTCTTTACCAATAAATATAAAGTGTGTTTAGGTGTTCTAAAGTGGGTGCTGCAGTGAGTTGTTTGTTTAAAGTGAGTGTGTGCGGATGTGTGTGCTGTGAGTGCATTTGATGGTTGTTACATAGTGTTATTGTCATTTAGCATTCTGATGGCCTGAGGATAGAAGCTTCTTCTGAGTCTCTCTGTGCTTGCCATGAGACTCCGGTATCGCTTGCCTGACCGCAGCAGTTCAAAGAGGCAGTTGTTTGTTGGGTGACTGGAGTCTTTGATAATTCTCTTAGCCTTACCCATGCACCGCTTGTTGTAAATGTCCTGGAGAGTGGGAAGCCCCCCTCCAATTGTGCGTTTGGCTGAACGGGCCACTCTCTGTAGTCTGCTACGGTCTTGTACGGTGCTATTCCCAAACCAGGAGGTGATATTGCCAGTCAGGATGCTCTCTATTGTGCATGAGTAGAAGTTCTTAAGGATCTTCTGACTGACTTGGAACTTCCTTAGGCGCCTGAGGAAGTAGAGGCGTTGCTGTGCCTTCTTCACAACACTGTCAATGTGTGTGGTCCATGTCAAGTCCTCGGATATGTGGACTCCGAGGTACTTGAACCTGTTCACTCTCTCAACCAGTGCCCCGTCGATGCTGAGGGGGCTGTAGTCCCTGACCCCCGACCTCCTGAAGTCCACAATCATCTCTTTTGTTTTGCTGACGTCCAGGGAGAGGCAGTTCTCCTGACACCACTGCGACAGATTCTCTACCTCTTCCAGGTAGGCCCTCTCGTCGTTGGCAGAGATCAGGCCCACCACTACTGTGTCATCAGCCAATTTGATGATTGTGTTGTTGTTCCGCTGTGCCACACAGTCATGTTTGTACAGGGAGTAGAGGAGGGGACTCAGAACACAGCCCTGGGGGGCCCCTATGTTGAGCGTGATGGATGAGGAGGTGCAGTTGCCTGCTCTCACCACCTGGGGTCTACCCGTCAGGAAGTCCAAGACCCACTGGCAGAGGTCATAGTTCAAGCCCAGGTCCCTGAGCTTGGCTATGAGTTTGGAGGGGACTATGGTATTGAATGCTGAGCTGTAGTCGATGAACAGCATTCTCACATAGTTCCCCTGCCTCTTGTCCAGGTGTGATGCTGCTGTGTGCAGCACATGGGCTATGGCGTCCTCCGTGGACCTGTTGGGGCGATATGCAAATTGCAGGGGGGTCCAGGTTGATGGGGAGCTGCGGATGTTCTCCACTTTTTCCTCAAAGAAGATTGCGAAGTCTTCGGCAGAGAAAGATGAGGGAGGAGGGGGTGGGGGGGGGGGAGTGAGGAGGGAGGACATGGTAGCATGCAGTTTGCGAAGATTCTTGGCAGAGGCCTCGATCCTATGGTAAAAGAAAGAAGCTTTGGCATTAGTAATGGTTTTGGAGAATGTTAACAAGAGGTTGTGATATGTGTCGATGTCAGCAGTGAGGCGTGACTTTCTATACTTCCTCTCAGCCGCTCTCAGGACCTGTCTTCTGGCCTTGAGCCCAAGTAGCCACCCCCTAGCCCCGCCCCTGTTGAGTGTATAGGTTAGTTAGTATGTTCTGAAGGATCAGATTAAACCGAATATATATATTTATTTATATATATATATTTAATTGTATTTGTATATCCCCTGATATCCCTTGTATATTCCTTGTACAATATGCATTGAATATCCCTTCTAGTCTACTGAACATCCCATAATAGTCTCCATTCTACCATTGGACGAGACCTTGGTGCCAGGTCGCCATACCCCTCAGACCAGGTTCAATCGTACCGCTCAACATGTATGGACAAGTCCTAGTTCCGCGTAGGAATATGTCTACCGCACCACTAATGGTACTATTTGTTCATAGTGCGTATATATACTGCGCTATTAAAGTAGAGCTTTCTTTTAGTCCAGTTCATTACCCTCCAACAGAGTGACAGACGCAAAAGCCTCCCCGCGAACCACGTGTGGGCAGTAAGGCCAATTCGGCCCAGTATCGGCATTGAGACATCGTGTATATTAATATTCGAATAGTCATATTTGGCACTATATCGTCGAGTTGGACGTATTCTATTAAGCTAATAATAGTCTATTCATATGTAGTGCCTCGTGCGGTAAGAGTTCTATAGTAATCAGCACCCCCATCGTTTCGGGCATCAGCTGGACGCTTATCCAGGGTGGTTGACCCCACGTGAAGCTGCACCCGAGGAGCTCCAGGCCAAAGAGCGAGTGGACCTGTATATTGGATTATTCTACCGACGACGGCTAGCCTTCCCCGGCTTGGATTATGCTTTGAGTACTTTGATTATTCTATGGATAAAGGCCAACACTGCGGTGTGTTGGAAATACCCCCCCCCGGAGAGGACGACAGGTGAGAAGACGCTCTACACGACGAGGTCGCCTCACGTCTCTCCATCGTGGACCGGAGGACGCCGGCCACAGAGAGTCCAACTGCTTTCATCTGTGGATCGAGGATCGCTGGGCACCGGGTCGCACGACTGTGGGCTCTCCCAGGATACCCTCGGCCAGACGGGATACAGCCAGACTCTACCCCCCCCCCTCCAGCTGTCCTACAAGCAGTCGGAACCTCCCCCTAGTGTATCCAGCTATATAATCATTCAAGTATCATTGCTATTGTTCCCTAAATATTCCAGGTTGTATATTTGCTTCCTGCGCAATCAGAGATTGGACATTCGATATTGATCTACCTACGAATACTCATTTGCCATAAAAGTGCATACTATTTCAAATCATAAATGTAATTAAGTGATCGTTGTACATACCTTTTGCTATGTATTATTATTAAACGCAGACTTTCGACTTGGTACATTTGTGTTGGATCCGTTTCATCAGGTGGGAGTGTTTATCATAATTATTTATACCTAGTACTGGGTGGCCAGAGTCTAAAGTACAAGAGGTAGCACCAATGTATGACGCGGATTGTTGATACATCGGCGAGCGTTGGGGGAGAGGCCTCCTAGGCGAGTCTCCTCCAGCACCTGGACCAGCGGGCCATGGTACACAGCCGGTACCAGCCCACGCCAAGGAGCAGGAGGAGACTCGCCTAGGAGGCCTCTCCCCCAACGCTCGCCGATGTATCAACAATCCGCGTCATACATTGGCACACCTATGGTACCAGACTTCACCCAGGAGAACCGGGCCCAGTATACGGAGCTCCGCATGTGTCTGGAGACAATGTTGGTGGATGTCATTGATGAACGCCATAAATACGCGATACTACTGAAGCATTTAAAGGTACCCCGCGCGCACAACATAGCGCTCGCCTACGCCACTTCCACGACCCCATACACCGCAGCGCTGGTAGCGTTGGACCAGAGATATGGACGTATATGGGATTACGTGATCCAGGAGATCAGGCACATCGACCGCCTACCCCCAGCAACAGACAATCGAGCACTGGACGACCTGTCCATCAGAGTGCAGTCCCTGGTAGGGATGCTGGGAGCGCAGAGGGAAAAGGGTAGGCATGAACTATACGCCAACTCAAATGTAGAGAGGATCTTGGAGAAGCTACCGCCCGCCCGACAGGAGCGCTTTAGGCGGCAGAGAGACCACCGAGACCCTAATGGCCCCGAACCGAACCTCCTCGATCTAGCCGACTTCCTGGCGAGAGAAGTCAGCAGCTTACGGCTAGATACATTCGGACGGAGCACCCCTGGCTCCAGAGAAGGAACCAGGAGACTAAATGATGGAAGAAGATCGGTGACTGTCATGCACCAATCGGAGTCAGTGCCAAGCAGTAGGAGCCACAGTACCCCCTCAAGAAAGGAGAAGTGGAAGATAGTGTGCCCCTACTGTGAGAAAGAACACTGGCTGTCACAATGTGACTCATTCCCCAAGATGAATGCGGAGGAAGCGAGTCAATGGATAAAGTCCAACAGACGCTGTTTTCGCTGTGCGCGATCACACATGGCAGCCGAATGCCGCTTAAAGAAAAAGTGCAGTCGGTGCGATGGAGCCCATCTGGACATACTCCACGACAGTAACAGACGGCGGCCTCCACCCGCACCATCAAGCAGCAAAGCAAGCGTCATGTACATCGACCCCGCCAGCAGCAGCGGAGCCAGAGTGCTCTTAAAGTTAGTCCGTGTGACATTGAGCTACCAGAATAAAGTCATGGACACTTACGCCGTCCTTGATGACGGGTCAGAGAAGACCCTTCTGCTCGCGTCCGCTGCGGCCCAGCTAGGGCTGCGGGGGAGCGAAAACCAAATGACAATTCGGACAATAAGAAAAGATTTGAAAACGATAAAGGGCGAGAATGTCTCATTCTCTATCGCAGCAAGCGGCCAGCCCGAGCGACGGTACAGGATTACAGACGCTTTCACCAGCCAAGAAATAGGACTCTCGCGGTACACATACCCCGTAGCCAAGCTGATGGAGAAATATGTACATCTACGCAAGCTACCGATCCCACTCATAGACGGTGCTACCCCGACACTGTTGATAGGCTCCGACCATGCAGACCTCATTGTCCCGATAGACCGGGTTCATACCGGACCCAGAGGCTGTCCTGCAGCAGTCGAGACCCGCCTAGGATGGACTCTCCAAGGCCCACTCGCCAAATCTCTCAACCGAACCACAGCCACTAGCTGTCTCCACTCCCGAGTCACAGAGGGAGACACTGCACTCCTGCAGCATGTAGAGAGGCTATGGACCTTAGAACAAATGCCCTTTAAGAACGAAAAGAAAGACATTCGCTCTAAAGACGACATCTACGCCATTAACCTCCTCGAGACGGGAACAAAGAGAGTCCCAGTCAGCGGCGTGTTGAGATACGCCACGCCACTCCTGCGGCGGGAAGGGATGCCTACCTTTCACGCAAAGAAAGACGCCACAGAGCGGTACCTACTAAACACAGAGCGGCGCTTAGCCAAGGACCCCGCCCAAGAAAGTGTATACCGCGCTGAGATTGAGAAGCTCATCACAGCGGGACACGTCACAAAGATTGACATTAAAGAGGCCGACCAGACGACTGAATCGTGGTACGTGCCCCACCACAAGGTTCATCACAACGGCAAAGACCGCATCGTGTTTAACTGCAGCTACCAGATCGGATCCCAAAATCTGAATAAAGAGCTATTGCCCGGTCCTACACTCGGCCCCTCCCTACTAGGCGTACTACTCCGCTTCCGCCAGGACAAGGTGGCTATCAGCGGGGATATCAAAGGGATGTTCCTGCAGGTGAGATTAGTAGAGGAGGACAAGCCCCTGTTGCGGTTCCTATGGAGAGAGAGGCCAGGAGATGAGCACCCAGCCATCTACCAATGGGAAGTCCTCCCTTTCGGAACTACATGCAGCCCATGCTGTGCTACATTTGCACTACAGAGACATGTCGCAGAGGACCCAGCAGCGGACGAAGAGGTCCGACACAGTGTGAAGAACAGCTTCTACGTAGATAACTGTCTACAAAGCGTTTCGACCCAGGAAGAAGCCGAGGCTCTCCTACTTAAACTCCGCGCCTCTCTGATCAAAGGCGGCTTTGATCTCAGGCAGTGGGCCAGCAGCGATCCGCACGTACTGCGCAGCCTCTCCTCCGAGGACAAGGCAGCGAGCAGCGAGACCTGGATGGCCACAATCCCAGGAGAAGCCCAAGAGACGACACTAGGACTAGTGTGGCGCTTCAAAACAGATTCGCTCCACTATAGACACAAACCCCTGACCACGGAGCAGGGAAGGTCGACGGCAATACCGACCACCAGACGGAGTGTGTACAGAACACTCGCCCGACAATATGACCCGTTAGGATGTATACTACCGTATACCACCAGGGCAAAGATGATTGTACGAGCATTGTGGGACAAGGACCAGGGCTGGGACGACCCCATTCCCGCACACCTTGCATCCACCTGGAGAGAGTGGGAGATGGAACTCCACTCACTCCCAGGCGTTAATATACGCCGAAGCTACTTCCCACCCACGGTGAGGCCAGAGACATGTAAAATGGATCTACACGTCTTCAGTGACGCCTCCGAGGTCGCCTACGGATCAGTAGCCTACTTGCGGGCCCAAGAAGAGGGGGGAGAGATCTACACAGCATTCATCCTCGCCCGCTCGAGAATAGCCCCACGCAAGCAACAGTCTATCCCACGTCTAGAGCTCTGCGCAGCCCTCGCAGGAGCGCATCTAGCCACGCTCATCCAACGTGAGCTCACCATTCCGGTGCATAGAACAATCCTGTGGTCAGATTCCACGACAGTACTCGCCTGGATCAAATCGGATTCATGCAAATACAAAGTCTTCGTGGGAGTCAGAGTCACTGAGATTCAAGAGTTAACCGGAGAGTTAACCGGAGAAGCAAACTGGCGCTATGTTGATACAAAACACAACCCAGCTGACGTCATCACCCGGGGAATGTCCCTGGATGACTTAACCCGTCATAACATCTACAGTGACGGACCAGCATCGGATTGAGCACTGTTGTCTCCGCAGACCCCAACATAGACGATTGCATTACCATAGAGAGTGCGCAGCAACGGACATTCCTGCGGCACCACCCAGAGATTAAGTCCCCCGCTGATATGTCAGCAGCTGACTATGAGGAAGCAGAACTGCTTCTACTGCAACGAGCCCAGAGAGACTCGTTCCCCGATGAACTAGACTGTCTACAGGGAGGAAAGCCCGTCCCATCAGACAGCAGATTGATTCATCTGGCCCCCGAGAGTGACACACATACCCTCATCAGAGTGGGTGGTCGCCTGCGGAGAGCCCCCAATTTACCGGATGACATTAAGTACCCGATCGTATTGAACAGCCGACACAAGGTCACAGAGCTGATTATAAAGAAATACGACGAGGATGTACACCACGCAGGAGCAGAGAGAGTCTTCGCGGAAATCAGACGTCGTTACTGGATACTTCAAGGAAGAGAGGCGGTGCGACGCTTCCAGCGAACCTGTCTAGACTGCCGAAAGTGGCGCGCGCAGCCCAGCATACCACGGATGGCTGACCTACCTCCATGTCGCCTCCGACTCGGCGACAAGCCATTCCACTCAACAGGCATGGACTGTTTTGGCCCGCTGCACATAAAGAAAGGAAGAGGCACCGAGAAGCGGTGGGGTATTGTATTCAAATGCATGACCACCAGAGCGATACATATCGAGCTCCTTCCGACCATGAGCGCAGACTCATTCCTTATGGCCTTCCGAAGATTCACATCACGGAAAGGAAAACCGTCTACATTATTGTCCGATCACGGGACAAACTTCAAAGGCGGAGAAAGAGAGCTGAGGGAGAGCTTCCAAGCTATGGGCCCAGAACTTAAGACCCACCTCGCTCCAGCCCAGATTGACTTCCAATTCAACCCCCCAAACGCACCCCACTTCGGTGGAACTTGGGAACGAGAAGTACGTTCTATAAAGACAGCCCTGTACGCAGTACTTGGGGCCCAGACTGTGGCGGAAGAAGTCCTAATGACAGTCCTCACGGAGATTGAGGGAGTATTGAACTCAAAGCCCCTCGGTTACGTCTCCAGTGATGTAGCAGATGTCGACCCAGTCACCCCCAACACCCTCCTGATGGGGCGGCTAGATCCCGCGTTACCCCAGACAATGTACCGGCCTGAAGAAGCGAACGGCCGACGAATGTGGAGGTACAGCCAAGTATTAGCCGACAAGTTTTGGAGCAGTTTCCTACTGCACTACCTACCGTCTCTACAGACCCGCCAGAAGTGGGTAAAAGAGAGAGACAATTTGACGGAAGGAACAGTCGTCATGATTATTGACCAGTCACTACCCAGAGCTATGTGGCCGGCTGGCCGCGTAAGCAAAGTGATCACCGGTGCCGATGGCAAGGTCCGAGCAGCTGAAGTACTCGTCCAGGGGCGCATTTACACCCGTCCTGTGGCGAGGCTCATAGAACTGCCCCGACTCCCAGACACAATCGATGATGACCATGACCCTATGACTTTGTGAGTTGACTGACCCTTACAGCGAACCCTTGAGTGGTAGACAGTGCGGTTAATCTGTCTCTGCTTAACTAATTGGGTTGGGACCAATTAGGGGGCGGCTGTTCTGAAGGATCAGATTAAACCGAATATATATATTTATTTATATATATATATTTAATTGTATTTGTATATCCCCTGATATCCCTTGTATATTCCTTGTACAATATGCATTGAATATCCCTTCTAGTCTACTGAACATCCCATAATAGTCTCCATTCTACCATTGGACGAGACCTTGGTGCCAGGTCGCCATACCCCTCAGACCAGGTTCAATCGTACCGCTCAACATGTATGGACAAGTCCTAGTTCCGCGTAGGAATATGTCTACCGCACCACTAATGGTACTATTTGTTCATAGTGCGTATATATACTGCGCTATTAAAGTAGAGCTTTCTTTTAGTCCAGTTCATTACCCTCCAACAGAGTGACAGACGCAAAAGCCTCCCCGCGAACCACGTGTGGGCAGTAAGGCCAATTCGGCCCAGTATCGGCATTGAGACATCGTGTATATTAATATTCGAATAGTCATATTTGGCACTATATCGTCGAGTTGGACGTATTCTATTAAGCTAATAATAGTCTATTCATATGTAGTGCCTCGTGCGGTAAGAGTTCTATAGTAATCAGCACCCCCATCGTTTCGGGCATCAGCTGGACGCTTATCCAGGGTGGTTGACCCCACGTGAAGCTGCACCCGAGGAGCTCCAGGCCAAAGAGCGAGTGGACCTGTATATTGGATTATTCTACCGACGACGGCTAGCCTTCCCCGGCTTGGATTATGCTTTGAGTACTTTGATTATTCTATGGATAAAGGCCAACACTGCGGTGTGTTGGAAATACCCCCCCCGGAGAGGACGACAGGTGAGAAGACGCTCTACACGACGAGGTCGCCTCACGTCTCTCCATCGTGGACCGGAGGACGCCGGCCACAGAGAGTCCAACTGCTTTCATCTGTGGATCGAGGATCGCTGGGCACCGGGTCGCACGACTGTGGGCTCTCCCAGGATACCCTCGGCCAGACGGGATACAGCCAGACTCTACCCCCCCCCCCCTCCAGCTGTCCTACAAGCAGTCGGAACCTCCCCCTAGTGTATCCAGCTATATAATCATTCAAGTATCATTGCTATTGTTCCCTAAATATTCCAGGTTGTATATTTGCTTCCTGCGCAATCAGAGATTGGACATTCGATATTGATCTACCTACGAATACTCATTTGCCATAAAAGTGCATACTATTTCAAATCATAAATGTAATTAAGTGATCGTTGTACATACCTTTTGCTATGTATTATTATTAAACGCAGACTTTCGACTTGGTACATTTGTGTTGGATCCGTTTCATCAGGTGGGAGTGTTTATCATAATTATTTATACCTAGTACTGGGTGGCCAGAGTCTAAAGTACAAGAGGTAGTGGTAGTAAGTATCATATCTAACAATACAGTCAGGGAATTGTACCCCTCAGTTACATAGTATAATAGGACAAGTGCATGACAATAAGGTTAGTTAGGGTTTGATTTTCTTTTTGTGTTAAAACGTTTTAATATTAAATAAATTTATATATATATAATAATAATAATAACTTTATTTGTATAGCACCTTTCATACCAAAAGTGCAGCTCAAAGTGCTTCACAGCAGTAAAAAAGACAGGCATAAAATGAGAAATGCATAAAGTGTAGACATATAAAACATTCATTGGTTACAGACATACAACGAGCATAAAAAAGATGGCAGCAGTAAAGCAAATCACAGTTTTTCACATTAGGATCTAACATTCCAATATAGGCATCTCTGTTTACGGTTTGATTCAGTTTTAAAATAGGCAGTAATAAAAACAATAAAATAGAATAGACAGAGTAAAATAGTGCAATAAAATAGTTAGTCAAATAGAATAGACAGTAAATGTTAGCGGTAGGCTGGGGGGTTGAGTCTTATATTCATTATGTGGCATGTACAAAGCAGATGAAAGGTTCCTCCAAAATGTTGTTATTTAGTAACAGTTTTAAGATAATAAATATAATCTCAACAATATTACACAAATCACTTTGATGACATATTTTTGTGTCATTAGGCATCCAATTCAGATTTCATCTCATTGTATTGTTATACAAATACTAATAATACAAATGTTGCAAAATAAGCACTTGTTTATATTTTCATAAAAACAGTAGAATCTTATGAATGCTGAAATATGTTAAATTAGAAAAGGATATTGTTATAGATGCAAAAACTTCGACTTAGATGATAAACATGCCGTCGAAAAGCTGTGATGTTTCTAAATCAGGGGCGGCTGACTGTGCGTCGCCCTCCCTGCCACAGGTGATTTATATATTTTTTTATTTTATTTACATAATTTTTTTACAAAATAATGATGATATAATCTTTTTTTAAATCCTGCCTCTGAATATCATAGTCCAATCAGCCGCAGCATCTAATTTTGTTGTTTTAGTGCAAGCCTTACGTGCTTTCGTCATAGTAAGTCATACTAGGCTGAGTGCGTGGCATTCGTTTGACATCACGTCCACTACCATGTAATAGTCAAAATGAACAAGCATAAATGACAGACGGATATACTTACCTGAGACAAAGGAAAGCAACGGTGATGTAACACAGAGAACGTACAAAGAGACAAAGAGTAGTGAAACCAAAGAGACTAACTGAATAAATGGAAAGCTGAGAGTATGTGAAAGGACGTCTCCAGAAAGAAAAAACAAAACAAGAGGTTAACCCTTTCACTACAGTATAGAAGATTACCCCTTTCTATAGACGATTAATATGAATAATTAACCTTCTGTGGTAGTGAAAGTGTTAACACTTTGTAGTGTGGTAGTGAAAGTGTTAACCCTTTGTAGTGGTAGAGAAAGGGTTAACGGTATTTTTGGTTTAAACTAAGATGGTAAATATTTGTTTAGTTGTAATTGGAACATTTTGTGAAAATACACAGACAATCTATGTTGTATTACCTTGAAAAAGGGCATAACATTTAAGTTATATTTGTAACTACAGCCTTAGGTTCAGAATTTATTTATACAAGCTATTCATTAGTTAAAAAGGGAGATGTATTGATGTAATGTTGTATACTTTTACACCACTAGATGGCAGTATTATACAACAGGCCATAGCCTGGTAACCCGTATGTGAGTTCATCCAGCCGTCCTCCCTCTCCCGCGTGCTTACGAAACCAAGCCGCATTTCTCGGAGACGCTCTCTGATTGGCACTGACTGACGCTCTCTGATTGGCCACTGACGCGTTTGCCCAATCCGTGACGAGCTGTGTCTTTGCCCATTTACACGCCAAACAGCCTGCAAACTACCTGGCGTTCTATCGCCATGCTCTAGTCTAAGACAAACTCTAACCTTAACCAACTTCGAAAGAGTGCCTAAGCTTAACCGTCGAAAGAACTTGCCGTCACGCACTCACGCTCTAAAGACAAACTCTAACCTTAACCAACTTCGAAGAGTGCCTAAACTTAACCAGTGTAGAAACAGGCGTCGGCCAATCAGAGAGCGTCTCCGAGAAATGCGGCTTGGTTTCGTAATCACGCCCCTCTCCCGCGTTATTTTTTTTCCTAGCCGCATTTCTCGGAGACGCTTTCTGATTGGCCGACGCCAGCTGTTTCTACACTGGTTAAGCTCAGAGCCGTAAGCACTCTTTCGAAGTTGGTTAAGGTTAGAGTTTAGAGCATGGCGATAGAACGCCAGGTAGCTTGCAGGCTGTTCGACGCGGAAATGAGCAAAGACACAGCTCGTCACGCGATTGGGCAAACATGTCAGTGGCCAATCAGAGAGCGTCAGTCAGTGGCCAATCAGAGAGCGTCTCCGAGAAATGCGGCTAGGGAAAGAAATAACGCCCCTCTCCCTCCAGCAGGAAACGAGTGCTCCCTACCGGCAGCCAACACCAGGGGGCACCGGCTACACGTTCAAACTAATACGTGTTCTCAACAATAGGGGATTAGGGTTTTCCACAATGTAAAACAAATTAAATTGCTGTTGATGTTCATAGGTTGTATAAATATAGTCAATCACTTCTGTGTGTGTGTGTGTTTGTGAGTACAGGAGTACAGGATCAGGTTAATAATACTAGAAGTGATTTATTTATATCGGTTTAACAACCACCATTATACTAAAATCTCACTGTGGTCTGGGAAAGCATTACTCACACCATAAAAAGTTGTTTATTGAGCCTGGATTGACTGCTTTTCCCTCTAAATTGCCAATGTGCCAATGGTACAGTATAGCGCTTTTATCCAAAGTGCTTTACAATTTTGTTCCTCACATTCACCCATTCATTCACACATTCACACACTGACAGTGACTGACTGAGGCGACCATGCAAGGTGCCGACCTGCTCATCGGGAGCAATTAGGGGTTAAGTGTCTTGCTCAAGGACACTTCGACACACTGCCCGGGAAGAGAGGGAATCGAACCGGGAACCTTCCGATTACCAGACGACCTCTCTACCTCCTGAGCCTCTCTATGACTGTTCACACTGAGGTTGCATTACAAAAAATCAGATTTTTCTTTCTTCAGAATTCAACAGATCAGATTCCATGTGAGTGGTGCTGTTCACACTGTCCTGAAAAAAACCCAAATCTGAGTCACATGAATGAGCAATGTTGGCAACTCTTTTTTCTATCCTCTACCCAGTAAAATGTTGCATGTGATGGAATTCTTGTAGTTTTTATAGTGTATTCAGATTACCTGTACACTGTAAAAAATCGTTTTTTCACAGGAAATTCACTGTGTTATTTTTACAGATTACTTTTGTTTTTCTACTTTAAGTGTAAATGCCATAAAAATACAGTAAATTACTTTTTATCAAAATATGAACCATTAAATAAAGGTTGTAATCTGTAAATGTATTTGATTTTACTGAAATTTGACAGTAAGTATTTGGCAACCGTTGCTGCCAGACATTTAATGTTTTTTTACAGTCTTCTTTTTTACAGTGTACCATCAGATTACCTGTACCACCAGATTACCTCTACAAGCTTGTGCATTCTTATACCGGTGCAATGCCATGTCGTGTTATTGTGTGAAAATGGAGTACGATGGGAATCTAGCGGTCAACACTGATCACAATTGAGTCATTTTGTAAATAATTTATTCGTTTATTTATTCAACAATAAGGAAGCAAAGGTTCTCTTTTCTCTCACATTTCTATTACAATCTACACATACAATAATGATTCAATACAGTTCTCCTAAATAACATTTAATACATTTATAGACATATAATGTTTATTTTTTTATTCATTTTTTTTATTATTGCAGTTACCGAGAGCAGTGAGCAGGAGTGCTTTAAGTATTGCTATGGTTTCTCCTCTGTACCTTCACTCGTCACTCGTTGGAAAAACCACGTTAAGTTAAATTACATCAGGTGTCAAACCCATTGTAGCACTGCTCACCGGGTTAGGGTCAAGGGTCGGGGGTTAGGGTCAGGCGGGGCTAGAGAGAGTATAATAGGAGCTAGAGCAGATAGGTCAATTCGCTGTGTGAAAAAGCACGACTTATCCGAGTACATGCCGACGCGGTTGAAACAGGACGAGAAGAAAATAAGTTATCTTGAGTTATTGCATACAACCATTCATCACAGCTTGTGGCGTAGTTCATGAGAGTGATCCGGGTATACGTGTGTGCGCTCCGTATCTCTGTCACAATGCTGGTGTGAACACTATAGCCTACACACGCCTGTCCTCGAAGCGTCCTTCATTTGAACTGTCCCCCGACCCGACCAGTCCCCGCCGTGGTGGAAAGATTTGTACAAAATAAATATGCATTCAACTCATTCACGTATACACCAGCGTCCGTTAACACGTCAAACATCCAAGATCGCTCACAGTGTTGAAATGATTCCTTTAAGACACTAAAATCCCCGCCCCCCCCCCCCCTTTTTTTTTCTTAATCAGACTGCAGTGATGTGGTCCAAGAGCAGAGCAAAGCAGTGTTTGTAGAATGTCCTCTTTTCTGTCCTCACAGGTAGAATGTCCTCTTTTTTGTCCTCACAGGTAGAATGTCCTCCACAGAGGGGTCCTTTTACTTACTACTGTGCTTTTGTCTGACTATATCTCGAACACACAAAACACACGCAGTAATTGTCATCGGCTTATACTGATAAACCGACATTTAAAGGTGCTATAGATAAAATTATTTACGTAGAGTAATATTTTATTTTATTTTTATGATCACATCCACAGAGCTTTTAGAAAGGTGTGGAATAACAGTATTGCTCCCCCCCCCCCCTAAACATTATTGATGAATGAATGTATCATTTAAAAAATGTTTGGCGGGTCCAAAATGAATGTTGTTGTTTACATGTTGCATGCATGTATCCCGATTCCCCATCCCTACTTCCCTTACCCCATGTGGAATGCACGTTTGGATTGGATAAATGACATGCTGGTGCTCTAGTGTGACATCTAGTGGCTGAATGTTATCTATAGCACCTTTTAAGCGGTGGTCTCATTCCGGACACAACGCTTTATATCCTGCAGTCCTGGGCCAAATGTTATTTACAAACTAGAAGCACAGTCAGAGAGATGCCTACACCTATCTGGGTGAGTTAACGCCAGCTATATACACCTACTATGAAAATGTTTGAGCTATATTTCATTCCTGCCATGGAACGAGACACCTCAGAATTTTACAATTGACCTCGACTTTGGAACTGCTGTCTGAGTGACAGCTGTGTGCACTGCTTGCTCACCACTCCCTCCGTCACGGAAACCACGGAAACCACTGGAACGTCTCGGTGGTTCATAAACCACACTGGCACACTTGATAATGCGCAACATCCGATTCTACTTCTACAGTCGCAAATGGTCTCTTAAGTCGGCACAAGTATTTGTATTTCACTTGTAAAGAAAGTAAACAAACAAAACAAAACAAAAAAGACTGTGCCTTCTGCCCCTACTTTAAACCAGCCATCTCGTTGGAGAACATCCTACATACTTCACCTTTAAGCACAACGTTGCCTAGCTAACACAATTTTGTTGTAACTAAGAGATTTGCTGGGGGGGAAATAATGGATTTCGTGCATAGATCACTAGATTCTTCAATTTATATAATACGCATTTCACATTTCCTGAAGAGGACAGAGGACAGTTGGCCAATAGCAAACATTAAATACATAACCTACGAACATGAACCTGTTGTGACATCACACATGTTGACAGAAATTGATTCTCGAGTGGAAAATGCTTTTTCGAATGCATAGGTATTTCACCTACGATACAAGGCTGACGTGAATGTAAAGTGTTGCCAGAGAGCCGATTACAGGAGTCTACCGCCATCTAGCGGTTACCCCTTGTATTACTCTCAATGGGCAATGATGGAAATTAATTCAAATTAAATACTTTGTCGTCGACCGATTTGAAAAGTACGTTGTGAAGCGTCATCCAAATGGGAAGAGAACTGAGGTCATGGCTGGTGCAGACAGACAGACAGCCAGACAGAATTGCAATACCCTCTCACCAGCGCTTCGCTCTGTGCAGGTGTAAAAAATTATCCTCGGATTTGTTTTCAACTGCTTGAGGTAGCAGATCGTGGGGCTTGAGGTACCAGATAGGTGGGGCTTGAGATACCAGATAGGTGGGGCTTGAGATACCAGATAGGTGGGGCTTGAGATACCAGATAGGTGGGGCTTGAGGTACCAGATAGGTGGGGCTTGAGATACCAGATAGGTGGGGCTTGAGGTACCAGATAGGTGGGGCTTGAGGTACCAGATAGGTGGGGCTTGAGGTACCATATAGGTGGGGCTTGAGGTACCAGATAGGTGGGGCTTGCTGCATAGGTCAAAACAATATGTACCAGAATCTAGAATACGTCTGTGATTGACAACTTACCTGACATTGAATTGACCAGATGTACCAGTTACCCCACCCATATGACACTCAGAGGTGGTTAAAACAAACACTATAGGAGTTGTTCACAGAAACTATTGGACCTGGGTCTCTGCACATCTTCCTCGTGTCCCCCTCCCCTCTCATACTGTATCTTTTACATACACTGAGACTGCGTGCAGATCCCTTCCAGATGTACGATCACACCTAACATCCTAACGACGTCGTCACACCGGCTACTGTCCATTGAAAGCTCGAGAATTCTAAGACACGATTCTTAGGGGAGAAATCCACACAGGCAAAAGAATAAATAACTCACACCTAACAACGAATGGGTTTTGTCTCGATGGACACATGGTGTACATCGGTAGACATCTTGTTTCGTCCTCTTGCGCCATGCCTCCTTGACTTCCTGTCCCAGAGAGGTAAATATAGACTAACATCTATCATCAGCGACACCAGGACGAATACTAACCACCTTGAGACATACGGTACAAAGGACCTTGTGCCAGGAACTGCAGAAAAGGTACATAGGTAAGTCTATAACTCAAAACAACAGTTGAGATACTTAAGATTATTGTTGTTCTATCGTATGCAGCCCACAAAACAGTGGCTAAGCAGTATGAATCATCAAATCCACTCCAATGTGTCACCCAGAGTATGGTACTGGCTGATATCACAGTGTGGTACTGGCTGATATCACAGTGTGGTACTGGCTGATATCACAGTGTGGTACTGGCTGATATCACAGTATGGTACTGGCTGATATCACAGTATGGTACTGGCTGATATCACAGTATGGTACTGGCTGATATCACAGTGTGGTAGTGGCTGATATCACAGTGTGGTACTGGCTGATATCACAGTATGGTACTGGCTGATATCACAGGCAGCTGCTATTGTACGTCTAACCCAGTGGGCGTGTCTTTGATGATGCTGTGTTGAGGCTTTGGATGAGTAATGAACCGACTAGCCGCAGGGGAAAGAGACGAGGGGCTCAGAGCAAACCGTGTTTGATTAAGACATAAAACAAAACAAAAAAAAACTCAGGCTGTCGTAGATGATCCCGTCACCAGGCACAGAGCGGAGGGGGCGCTTGAGGAAGTCCACGCGAGACGTGGCTGTCACGACGTGTCACGTGATCCTCCCACAAACCCCCCGGCGCCACGCTGCCGACGATGATTAGCGGAGAGTGGAGCGATGGACGGAGGAGGGGGCGGGAAGCGGTGAGTCGTCTCTCCGCGGTAAAATGTCTTTGAGTTTCTGAATTAGATTCGTTGATTATCAATGGTTCTCCCTGTTTTACTTCACAGTGTGTGCTTCTCTCTGATTGTTGGTCCCCATCGCGATCACCGTCAGTAAGGGGCGAAGAGGATTGGCCCGTGTGTGGTGCGCATGGGCCCGGGGGCGGGCCGTAGCAGGCTGAGGGGCGTGCCCTGCAGGAGGTGGTGGTGTGGGGGGAAAAGGTGGGGGACGGGGGGGCAGGGCGCACGCAGCGCCAGGTGATTGGACGAGGCGGCGGCCGCCATTGCCGCGGCGATGGCCAGGGGGTTCGGTAAGAGTCCAGCCCCCAGTGATTTAGGAAGGTCCTTTGAGAAGGTGAAGGAAGACTGTAAGATAGAGAGGTAGAGAGAAACATGTTGATATATTCACAAATTGTGATTTTACATTGATTCACTTAAAGGAAAACTCCAACATTTTGGGAAATTAGCTTATTTGCCATCTACCCTGGAGTTAGACAAGAAGATACATACCTTTTCTCTGTGCATGCAGTAGGACTAGGAAGACGTTGGGAACTAGGCTAATGGAGGAACCTACTTCCAGTGACTGACGCTAAGCTAGGCTAACGGTGCGCGTCTTCCTACTCCTACTGCATGCACAGAGAAGAAAAAGGTATGTATCTTCTTGTCTAACTCCAGGGTAGATGGCAGGGTGCCCAAACTATAAAGACAGTATACTGCAAGTTTTAGAACAATGTGTTTGTTCCTTGTTGTGGTAATCAAATTGGTTTGAAAAATCACTCAGTTTATGAATACAATTAATTTACATCAAAATAGACCAAATAGATTCACTGGGATAAATGTTTTTAATAGATAGATATTTACAGCACAATGAGATTGACAGATATCCAGCCTGAATGTTGGACATCAGAATGGCAGAATCTTTGCGACCCCTGGTGGCAGATTACAGAACAGCACTTCCACAAGAAAAATATATTAGGATCAACATAAGAGTACAGCGTGAGCGCCGCCTGCTGGTAGAATGGTGCTATACTGTACTGCGCCTGTGTGTTATCACTCTCTGCTTTGGAGGGCCAACATCTATTTTGTGGAGAGCCAAATGTGGCCCATGGAGCTACTGTGGGCCGCCCTGGGATAGAGGAATGCAGCATGTGGGCTACAGGAAGGAATATATAGGCCTGTCTCAAAAAAGGTGGGTTCATACCAAAAAGTCTGTGCGTTTCTTGTGCCGACTGAGGAGAGGGTTGGGTTTGCCTGCGACTCCGTCCCGATGCCTTCGGCTGGATATATGCTGGAGAAACAACAAGGAGGAGAGGTTGAGGTGGATATATACTAGAGAAACAACAAGGAGGAGAGGTTGAGGTGGATATATACTAGAGAAACACAACAAGGAAGAGAGGTTGAGGTGGATATATACTAGAGAAACACAACAAGGAGGAGAGGTTGAGGTGGATATATACTAGAGAAACAACAAGGAGGAGAGGTTGATTATGCTAGAGAAACAACAAGGACACGTAGAGGTTGAACTGGATACTGAGATCATTGCACAAGCCGTCATGTGTAAGTGATCTCATCACAGTCTGCCAGTAGCCACTGTGACATCATCTTTAGAATGTTCAGCAAATACAAACTAGACTATTAGTACTTTCAATAGGCAGTAGGCTACGGTCAGGTTATTGAATTGAAGAAGAAAGAAAAATGTATTTATTTGTTTGTTTGTTTGTTTGTTTGTTTGTTTGTTTGTTTGTTTATTTATTTAAGTGTTTATTTATTTGTTTGTTTGTGTGTTTATTTGTTTATTTATATCTTGACCAGCCTGTGGCAGGGGACTTAAAAAAATAAATATGTATATTTATTTATAGACAGTGCATTTACATTAATCATTGTTACATGAAAATATGTTTGCACCAGATTTATCAGAAGCTAATTTCCATCTGTAGTCTAGACTTGACAGTGTGTTTCTAAAAGGTATGAAAGGATGAAAAGCAGTAATGTTATAATGACAGTAATGCCAGTTTTACATACTGTTGTATGAGAGCAGCAGAAACACTTTAGATTAGTTCAGTTTACTTTAGTTTAGTTTAGTTTAATTTAGTTTAGTTTAGTTTAAATTATATTAGATACAGTACAATAAAAATAAGTTTGGCATCCAACCAGAGAGCAAATGTAAGTAAAGTGCAACAGCAATATACAATGTACAGGTGATTAAACTGGGTATAAAATATATAGATTAGTATTAGTGTAATAGTGCTAATCAGATGTATCTACACAGTTGTAGTATTAATATGTACAGTGATACAGGTATATATATAAAAAAAAAAATATATATATATATGGTACTGTAAGTCATACTGGCCAGCAGCGTAACTAGTAAGAGTAGGTAAGGGTTATGTATATAGTGGTATGGTATGGTATCTAGTCTACAGACATGTAAAAAGGATTATATGTACAGACAGATGTGGGTAGATATATATACGGTAAAAAAAAAAATAAGATATAGTATATGGTATATACAGCATTATTGTACATGGTGTCATACAGAGTTATGGGTTATTTGCAGGTGTATAATATGTAAAATGTATTATGTACTGTTGCATGCAGTACACAAGGTGACCAATAGGGTTCACTGTTTATTGATTAGTCATTAGGCTTAGTCATTTATATGCTTTTAACTATGATGCCATTCACTCATAATGAATTTAAACTCCAGGGTCTAGTCACTCTTAATGAATTTAAACTTGAGGATCTAGTCACTCTTAATGAATTTAAACTACAGGATCTAGTCACTCTTAATGAATTTAAACTTGAGGATCTAGTCACTCTTAATGAATTTAAACTCCAGGATCTAGTCACCTTTAATGAATTTAAACTCCAGGATCTAATCACTAAACTCCAGGATATAGTCAGTCTTAATGAATATAAACTCCAGGAACTAGTCTCTCTTAATGAATTTAAACTCCAGGATCTAGTCACTCTTAATGCATTTAAACTCCATAGGATCTAGTCACTCTTAATGCATTTAAACTCCATAGGATCTAGTCACTCTTAATTCATTTAAACTCCAGGATCTAATCACTCAATGAATTTAAACTGGAGGATCTAGTCACTCTTAATTAACTTAAACTCCAGGATCTAGTCTCTCTTAATGAATTTAAACTCCAGGATCTAGTCACTCTTAATGAATTTAAACTCCTGGATCTAGTCACTCTTAAACAGGATCTAGTCTCTCTTAATGAATTTAAACTCCAGGATCTAGTCTCTCTTAATGAATTTAAACTCCAGGACCTAGTCTCTCTTAATGAATTTAAACTCCAGGATCTAGTCTCTCTTAATGAATTTAAACTCCAGGATCTAGTCACTCTTAATGAATTTAAACTCCAGGATCTAGTCACTCTTAATGAATTTAAACTCCTGGATCTAGTCACTCTTAATGAATTTAAACTTGAGGATCTAGTCAGTCTTAATTAACTTAAACTCCAGGATCTATTCAGTCTTAATTAACTTAAACTCCAGGATCTAGTCTCTCTTAATGCATTTAAACTCCAGGATCTAGTCTCTCTTTTTTTTTTTTTATCTTTTCCCCCCTCCTTTTTCCTCCGTTTTTCTCCCATCCCAATGTTAGTCGTTATGCCAATTCCCAATCCCCTTCCTGGTCGCTGCGCACCTACCCCCTACAGTCGGTCTGGGAGGCGTGTATCACTTCCGCAACGGATTTAGTTGGATTTCGGTTTCCGGGTTCGCCTGATTGGCCGCGACGGCCACTTGACACTTCCCCTTTCACATCGGTGCAGTCATCAGTCATCTAATAATATCGCGCCACGCTGCTGTGCAGTCATCAGTCATCTAATAATATTGGCGTGTCCCTTTTGTCAAGAATCACTTGTATGGTAACAGTCTCTGGAGCGCGCCAGTAAGAAGCATTTGCACTGCAACTCGTACACCTTACTGTAAATTGTACCTCATCCCGCGTCTGCTTTGCACTATAGCGTATTGTATATTAGTACATTGCATAGTATATTGTATATTGTATGGTAACAGTCTCTGGAGCGCGCCAGTAAGAAGCATTTGCACTGCAACTCGTACACCTTACTGTAAATTGTACCTCATCCCATTGCTGCGTTGCACTATAGCGTATTGTATATTGCTACATTGCATAGTATATTGTATATTGTATGGTAACTCAGTTACTTCTATTCTGCATCGAACATTGTACATATGTCTCTATACTATTTTATTTCATACTTATCTTGTCTAGCACAGTCTCTAACAGTAACAGTAAGAAGCATTTTGGATAAAAGTATTCTGTACTTCTGTATGACAACAATGTATGCCTTTCAAATGTTAAATGATAAATGATTAAATGATACACACTGAAATCTACGCTCTCTCATCCTGCTTTCCACAACGCGACAATATTATTAAACAGCAGCTCTGTCATTGAAGTGGGAAAAGTGAGCCGTATTGTATATTAGTACATTGCATAGTATATTGTATATTGTATGGTAACTCAGTTACTTCTATTCTGCATCGAACATTGTACATATGTCTCTATACTATTTTATTTCATACTTATCTTGTCTAGCACAGTCTCTAACAGTAACAGTAAGAAGCATTTTGGATAAAAGTATTCTGTACTTCTGTATGACAACAATGTATGCCTTTCAAATGTTAAATGATAAATGATTAAATGATACACACTGAAATCTACGCTCTCTCATAAACAGCAGCGCGTCTGCACTCAGAAGATGGCGCGACAATATTGCTCTGGCGTTGAAGTGGGAAAGCGGCAGTGAAACACAGCAGCGTGTAGCGTGGCCGTCGCGGCCAATCAGGCGAACCCGGAAACCGAAATCCAAATAAATCCGTTGCGGAAGTGATACACGCGTCTGGGAGAGTGGAGGCTATCACATGCTTCCTCCGACACATGTGTAGCCAATCAACCGCTTCTTTTCACCTGGCAGCGTGGACTCTCACTGAGAGAGTGTAACGTGTGGAAGGATCACACTACCCCCCTTAGATCCTTTCCTCGCTGAGCAGGCGCCCCGACCGAACTGTAGGAGTCGCTGTTTACAATGACCAGGACCCAGCCACCGGCTTTCCCACCCTCTAACACTGCCAATTGTGTTAGTACGGCGGCCGGCCAAGCCGGAAGCAACGCTGAGAGCTGGGCTCGATACCAGTATCTCCTGCATTGGTGGCGAGCGCCTTGCCCACTGCGCCACCCGGCCGCCCAGGATCTAGTCTCTCTTAATGAATTTAAACTCGAGGATCTAGTCTCTCTTAATGAATTTAAACTCGAGGATCTAGTCAGTCTTAATTAACTTAAACTCTAGGATCTAGTCTCTCTTAATGAATTTTAACTACAGGATATAGTCTCTCTTAATTATCTTAAACTCCAGGATCTAGTCTCTCTTAATGAATTTAAAGGCATGGTGAAAGCTATAGAAACAGACATATCTCTTTTATCCAAAGCACTTTATAATTTATGCCTCACATTCTACCTATTCACTCACACATTCACACACCAATGGTGGAGGCAACCATGCAAGGTGCCGACCTGCTCATTGGGTGCAGTTAGGGGTTAAGTGTCTTGCTCAAGGACACTTCGACATGCTGCCGGGAGGAGCGGGAATCGAACCGGGAACCTGAGCCACTGTCGCTGGTGGCTTCCCTGCACCTTTACTGTAAAGCAGATCTGTTTTTAATGTGTGTGTGTGTGTGTGTGTGTGTGTGTGTGTGTGTGTGTGTGTGTGTGTGTGTGTGTGTGTGTGTGTGTGTGTGTGTGTGTGTGTGTGTGGTCACTCTTGGAAAAGACATTTTAATTAAAAAAAATTACGTCTTATGTCTGAACTTTCTACATTGCACAAATGTTATTGTCTTTTATACCTATTCTATACTGTATGTCTGCACTTGTGCATTGTTTTTATTCAGTATGCTAATTTTATGCATATATGTTCATTTTATGCTATTTGCTGTGAAGCACTTTGAGCTGCAATCCATGTATGAAAGGTGCTATATAAATAAAGTTATTATTATTATTATTATTATTATTATTATTATTATTATTATTATTTAACCTGGTTAAATAAAGGTTAATGAAAAAACTAAAACATCTGTTCCTCTTTTGGTTCCACTGCAGATTGAAACACTAAATATATCTTTTTGTGGTTGTTTTGATTATGATTCAAATTAACACATTGACCGCCAGCAGCAGGGGGCGCTGATCCCCCTTCATCGCCAGGTCTTTATGGATATAGTTTTAGACTGTGCCATTTGCGAGTGCTTAAAATATATCTTATATATGGGTCTAATAACGCTGTTGACCCTCAGTGAGTTGCTTCCAGTCAACATGCCCAAAACAGATTGTTTTTTCATCAGTACATTTCCGTTTTATACCGTTTTGAATAGAGTATGGTTTGGGTGCTTTTGAGTAATTCCAGGAAAAAGACAAGAAAAAGGCATTTTACTGTAATCCAGTCATCACGTTGTAATTTTTTGGCTGATTATCTAATCATCCTGAAATCAACGCTAGATTATCATTATTATAGCTCGCCCCCCCCCCCCCCCCCCCCCCAACCGCAGTCAACGGTAATAAGCAGATACACCTACATACAACTAGCTGTGATCGTGGTAGAAATACATATCAGATCAACGATCAAATTTATATATAGTCTTCTTACCTTGTATCTGATGTAATGCAAAAGAAACAATCCAAATATCTGATCGCAATTCCAAATACTGCTCGTGGAGGTCCGTACCACACTACCGACCGTTTCACAATGACGGGCGCCCGGCTCAGATCGGCTCCTAAAACACACCAGCTCATTTCCAATGAGCTGCAATAGCTCCGGATGGCAGTAGAGGGCGGTGTTGACCGTCTGCCAGCTCAGACAGGGTCTGAATCGTATACCAGAGGCTGCAGCTATGAATTATGAATAGATATAGCGAATAAACAAAATAACGATCCCAAAAACGAGTTAACTTGTTTCTGGCGCTGAACGCATTGGGCGGGCAATAACGAGTTAACTCGTTTTCGGCGCAGATTGTGTTGAGGTACAATGAGAAACACAAGTGGTGGTGTTGTTGCTGCTGTGGTCGACCACCAGCACTGAGTGACTGCAGGGGAAACACCAGCAGCTTATCGCTCTCAACTCATCTGACCCTCAAACCACCAGCGGAGCTTCTCACCTGTTTGAGCTGCAGCTCCGAGTTGACCCTCACGTTGCAGATCTCACAGTGGAAGGTGCGTTCCTGAGTGTCTGGGTCAGAGGTCACCCCTCCCCCCTCCTCCGGGCTGAGCTTCGGCCCCATACGTGGGTATGCCTTGATTGGTCCCAACCCGCTCCGAGCCTCCAGAATCGTTTTGTGTTTGGTACCTGCAGGCGGCAAAGAGAAGAGTGTAAACCAGTTAGTTGTGCCCATGTTGTTGTTGTTGTTGTTGTTGTTGTTGTTGTTGTTGTTGTTGTTACGTCCGCGGTAGGCCTAGCCTACTCTTCGGTTTGGAACACTTCTAGTTTGAAAATCTTTTCACTATTTTCTCAACAACTGAGCAGTAAACAGATTCCACCATTGAAATCTACACTGATTGTACGTCATAACCAGCTAGTGTTTCAGTCACTCAGTGTTGTGCTTTGAGAAATCATAACATGATTTGCAGACACGCTTTATCCTTTATCTAACCATGGTAATCACATTGATATTTAACCAGGGTAATCACATTGATATTTAACCAGGGTAATCACATTGATATTTAACCAGGGTAATCACATTGGTATTTAACCAGGGTAATCACATTGATATTTAACCAGGGTAATCACATTGATATTGAACCAGGGTAATCACATTGATATTGAACCAGGGTAATCACTTTTTCAAGTGGTCCCTGGTCAAGAAGGCAGCATACAGATGTTCCCATATAGAACAACACCAATAAAAAACAAGATAGTGAGAGCACATTTAAATGAAAACAGACAATATTAAAAACACAAGCACTCCATGGCAAGAAGGTGTCAAATTCTTTCTTTTAAATGATCAATTCCAACGAGGGACTCCAGTTTCAAATCAAAAGGCCACAAGAGAGACATAAAACGTATGTGTACATACCATACGCCCTTCATTCACTGGGGGGAACTATTTATGACCCACTATAGTATGCCATGGACATACTGTATGCACTCCCATGAACACCCATTCTAGTCATTATATCACTGCAGTTGGATGAAAACCTTGTATCACCAAGAAGCAGTGGTTGGAGTCAAGACCACCTGGTCAAGACGTCACTAGACCGCCACTAGACCGTCACTAAACTGTCACTAGTGGTCGAGGTTGAGTCTAAGAAAGAGGTGATATAGATAACATTCAGCCACTAGATGTCGCACTAGAAGATCACAAGATGATCACATTACAGCTACTGTAGGCTCCTATACACTTCAGAAATCTAGCTTGATGATGTAATGACACACCGTTGGAGAGCGGTAGCTGCAAGGTTAGACAGACAGAATGTTATATGGCTGTGGGGAATTTATATGGAGAAGAGCCAGTTATTTATTATGCAAACCACTGAGTCAACATGGCTACAACAGAGCGAGATAGTCTTCTGCAAAATTATCCCTATGCAAACTGACCTCTAGCACATAGTACGTCCACCTAGCACATAGTACCTCCACCTAGCAGACAGTACCTCCACCTAGCAGACAGTACCTCCACCTAGCAGACAGTACCTCCACCTAGCAGACAGTACCTCCACCTAGCAGACAGTAGCCTACCTCCACCTAGCAGACAGTACCTCCACCTAGCAGACAGTACCTCCACCTAGCAGACAGTACCTCCACCTAGCAGACAGTACCTCCACCTAGCAGACAGTACCTCCACCTAGCAGACAGTACCTCCACCTAGCAGACAGTACCTCCACCTAGCAGACAGTGCCTCCACCTAGCAGACAGTACCTCCACCTAGCAGACAGTACCTCCACCTAGCAGACAGTACCTCCACCTAGCAGACAGTACCTCCACCTAGCAGACAGTGCCTCCACCTAGCAGACAGTGCCTCCACCTAGCAGACAGTACCTCCACCTAGCAGGCAGTACCTCCACCTAGCAGACAGTACCTCCACCTAGCAGACAGTACCTCCACCTAGCAGACAGTACCTCCACCTAGCAGACAGTACCTCCACCTAGCAGACAGTGCCTCCACCTAGCAGACAGTACCTCCACCTAGCAGACAGTACCTCCACCTAGCAGACAGTGCCTCCACCTAGCAGACAGTACCTCCACCTAGCAGACAGTACCTCCACCTAGCAGACAGTACCTCCACCTAGCAGACAGTGCCTCCACCTAGCAGACAGTGCCTCCACCTAGCAGACAGTACCTCCACCTAGCAGACAGTACCTCCACCTAGCAGACAGTGCCTCCACCTAGCAGACAGTGCCTCCACCTAGCAGACAGTACCTCCACCTAGCAGACTGTACATCCATCTATCTGGGTATTTCTACTTTTAGTAAGTAAAGGAACTGTGTACTTCTTCCACCACTTCTGACACCACGCCACGTTCGACCCACAGCCACCATGTTCCAGAATCCGGGCAAGAGAGTTACCTTTGTTATGTGCCTCCAGCTGGGAGAGGGAGTTGACAGCCACTTTGCACAGGGAGCAGTAGAGCAGCTTCTTAGCCTTGTCCTCCTCGGACTCTCCCCCCGGAGAGGGGCTGGCCCCGGGGGACGAGGTGTCAGGAGTGCCTGTCGTGCCTGGCTCCCCGGGGGGCCCGCCGGGGCCCGCGGGAGGAGAGGAGGGGGCGGAGGGCACGGGTGCCGCGCTCAGACACCGCACGAGGGGACACTCGAGGTCTGACGACGGGGTGAGGCCGGGCGTCGGAGGTGGGGGGCTGACGTCCATCGGTGACTCGTTCAAGTCGGGACGGGATAGGGTGTCATCTGTGAAGCACAAGGTTAACCCGCGGTTAACGGCATTGTTCATGGACGGATTTGAACGGTACAAGTCGTGGGGTTTCAGCAGCTAGTCACGGGGGTCAGAGCTGAACCACAGGGGGGGGACATAAAGCACAGACCAGTGTTGTAGTTGAGTCACAAAATCTAGAGTCCGAGTCGAGTCTTGAGTCCCCAGTGTTCGAGTCCGAGTTCAAGTCATGAGTCCTGAAAATGAGTCCAGGACTCGGACTCGAGTACTACAACACTGGTACACTGGTACAGACACAACCAGCGTGGCTCTGCCTCAGAGAACGATTGCAGAGCAGAGGCAGCGGCAGGCACTGCTTTTCACACTGCTTCTCATACACTGCTCCTCTGTCGACTCGTTGAATATGGAACAGCGTGTTGGAAATCTTACATCAAGTCTGCAGATTCAGTAATGAGCAAAGGGATTTGCACCGGAAATTTTTAACAAATGTTAAACCATTTGCCGGTCTGCAACAGCTGAACCGAACATGATTTGACACAATCCTTTAATGATTCTTCAGAGACTTGGAACTTCAGAGATTTGATCCACAGTAGAACACAGGAGCACACAGATTTAAGGCGATACACTTTTTTTTTTTTTTTTTTTTTTTACATTGAAGGCGTAATGTTCCGATGCATAGTGCATCTTCATCAGAATCAAGACGTTGCGTCAAAACATTCAACCAAATCTCTGAAGTTTCAAATCTCTGAAGTTTCTCCCTGATTCCAGATCGCCCTACTCTGAAGAGCAAGCGACACACCTATGTTTCCTTTCTGTGAGGGTTCCCTACACTCCCTTCCCTTGCCCCCCGGTACCTAGCTGACCTCCTCCATCCCTCTGACTCTGGTCTCCTCTCCATCCCCACCACCAACTGTCGGTCCCAGAGCCTTCTGTGTTGCTGCACCCACCCTCTGGAACTCCCTCCCTCCAGACATCCGCAACGCTACATCCCTGGACTCCTTCAAATCACTACTCAAATCTCACCTCTTCACCAAATGTATTAATGACTCTGCCTGACTCTCCCTTTACCCAGTTGTCCCTCTGACTTCCTTCCCCTTAGTTTGTCCCCCCTCTTCTGTTAAGCGCCTTGGGTTCCTTGAAAGGCGCTATATAAATCTAAGAAATTATTATTATTATTATACAACTACCTACTGTGGTAATATGTCTATACTACGATGAGTGTAACACTTGAGTTCAACACTGACAAACAATACCGCTTACTCTTACCTGCCAGAGGTAAACCCCTCCTGCTGACTTGTTGTTCAACAATCTTTGGATAAAAGCGTCAGCTAAAGGACTAAATGTGAATGTAAATGTAGCTGTTGACAGGTTCTGAGCCAGCCATGCCCCTCTGGGCCGGGCCGGGCCAAGCTGGGCCGGACCTGACGACTACAACCCGCGGCGCGATGCGGGTGCCAACCGTGCTGACAGAGACGTGTCTCTGAGCCGACATCCCGGTACTAACGTCTCCCGTCTCCCCTGGACCTCTGACACAACAGCTGTCCTCAACACATAAGTAAGAGGAGCAGCTGTGCAGTGTGTGACAGTGTGTGTAAGTTACGCTTTATTAATCGCCTTGGGGGAAATTCGTCCTCTGCATTTGACCTGTGCTAACTATTTAGGAGCAGTGGACAGCCAGTTGAAACGCCGGCACCTTGGTGGCAGCAGGAGGAACCTTATCATACGTGTCTTTTTATAGTGGGGGGAGGAAACCGGAGCGGCCTGAAGAAACCCATGATGATATGAGGAGAACATGCAGACTCTACACAGCAAGGCCCCCCTGCTGCTGTGTGAACCCAACCCAGGACCTTCTGGCTGTGAGACTACATTACTAACCACCGCGCCACCGCGCCCCCCTTGCATGGGTGTAGAGCCCGATCTCACTTATAAATATGTATATGAAGTACCATTCGACCACAGGGGGACAAAGGTACATAATGTATGTTATGTTATAGCCATTAAGTATTGTAGAGCCCGATCTCACTTAAAATATGTATATAAAGTACTATTTGACCACAGGGAAAAAAAGGTACATACTAGTGTATGTTATGTTATAGCCATTAAGTATTGTAGAGCCCGATCTCACTTAAAATATGTATATAAAGTACTATTTGACCACAGGGAAAAAAGGTACATACTAGTGTATGTTATAGCCATTAAGTATTGTAGAGCTCGATCTCACTTAAAATATGTATATAAAGTACTATTTGACCACAGGGAAAAAAGGTACATACTAGTGTATGTTATATTATAGCATTATATAACATATATTATATATAGCAAAGTATTGTAACACAAATAAGTACATATATTACACATTATATTTTCTTTTTAAACTTTTTACATTTCCCCTGCTGGGGATCGAACCCTAACCCTAATTTCATGCTTTAACCATAACCGTGAAGTGAATGTTAAAACGAACCTTAACCCTAACTTTATGTCTTAATCATAACCGTTAAGTGAATGTTAAAACTAACCTTAACCCTAACTAAATATATTACTTATGGCTACAACGTAACGTATAGGCTTACCCTGTTTGCTGGGGTCTGGTTCAGGGCTGGAGGGGGAGGGACCGGAGGGGCAGGGGGAGGCAGCAGTGGGGGGCTGCTGCTTCTCTCCGTCTTGAGGGCGAGGGGCCTTGGACGTCTCGATACCCTTCAACCTGCGAGCGTGTCGATTCCCTTTGTAGTGGGCCTCTGCCTGGCTCTGACAGGACAACAAGAGATGTCAGAGGTTTTACACTGTGGCCCATCAGAGAAAGCATCTTTCACCGTCTGCATTACATGGCTATACTGAGGCTACGGTAAACTGAGGCTCGTGTTAAGCCCGCTTATATGGTGATACCGTAAATAAACAGGTGTGCAACATACTAAACGTACGTCTATCAGGGAAAGATTATCCATCCTCCAAGCAACCAACAAACCACAGCAGGGTTATTGCAGTTTGCACACTATCTGGTTGCCCTATATCCTAAGTCCCACTTTCCTGTTGACAACCGTATCTGTCAGTCAGAGGTGATGGAGGGGGTGTAATGTGGAGCTGTCACGGCAGATGGGATGGGACTGCCATGGTGTAGGGCCGGGCCATGTATCCATGTATATTTATTGAATATTGAACATCAGTGCATTTTATTTATTTTTTTTATTTTTTTATACAAAGAATTGTGATACACTTCTGTCTAAATCAGTGCTAAAAAGCAATTGATGAGTCCGATTTCTCAATTATTTCTGAATTGTTTGAGAATATCAGTTGATTGTATCACGCAGGACCAATATGATAAAGATTTATCATCTGTCATGTGATTTTTCATACCTAAGCAGATATGGTGAGATGTATGGATATTGAAGAAAGGGCTTGTGAATATTATGATATAATTCTTTGGTGGTAAATCCCCCCTGGCCTGCTCCCTACCTGTCTGTCCCTCTGGCCTGCTCCCTACCTGTCTGTCCCTCTGGCCTGCTCACTACCTGTCTGTCCCTCTGGCCTGCTCACTACCTGTCTGTCCCTCTGGCCTGCTCACTACCTGTCTGTCCCTCTGGCCTGCTCACTACCTGTCTGTCCCTCTAGCCTGCTCACTACCTGTCTGTCCCTCTGGCCTGCTCACTACCTGTCTGTCCCTCTGGCCTGCTCACTACCTGTCTGTCCCTCTGGCCTGCTCCCTACCTGTCTGTCCCTCTGGCCTGCTCACTACCTGTCTGTCCCTCTGGCCTGCTCACTACCTGTCTGTCCCCCTGGCCTGCTCCCTACCTGTCTGTCCCTCTGGCCTGCTCACTACCTGTCTGTCCCTCTGGCCTGCTCACTACCTGTCTGTCCCCCTGGCCTGCTCCCTACCTGTCTGTCCCTCTGGCCTGCTCACTACCTGTCTGTCCCTCTGGCCTGCTCCCTACCTGTCTGTCCCTCTGGCCTGCTCACTACCTGTCTGTCCCTCTGGCCTGCTCACTACCTGTCTGTCCCTCTGGCCTGCTCACTACCTGTCTGTCCCTCTGGCCTGCTCACTACCTGTCTGTCCCCCTGGCCTGCTCACTACCTGTCTGTCCCCCTGGCCTGCTCACTACCTGTCTGTCCCTCTGGCCTGCTCACTACCTGTCTGTCCCCCTGGCCTGCTCACTACCTGTCTGTCCCTCTGGCCTGCTCACTACCTGTCTGTCCCTCTGGCCTGCTCACTACCTGTCTGTCCCTCTGGCCTGCTCACTACCTGTCTGTCCATCTGGCCTGCTCACTACCTGTCTGTCCCTCTGGCCTGCTCACTACCTGTCTGTCCCTCTGGCCTGCTCACTACCTGTCTGTCCCCCCTGGCCTGCTCACTACCTGTCTGTCCCTCTGGCCTGCTCACTACCTGTCTGTCCCTCTGGCCTGCTCACTACCTGTCTGTCCCTCTGGACAACTGGGAGCATAATAATATTAATAATAATAATAATAATAATAATAATAATAATAATAATAATAATAATAATAATAATAATAATAATAATAATAATATATTAATATTAATATAATAATAATAATAATAATAATAATAATAATAATAATAATAATAATAATAATAATAATAATAATAATAATAATAATAATAATACATTTCAGATTCAGTACAATGATTCAGGACAATTTTAATTCAATCATAAATCGCTTATTGTGGACTGTTAATGTAATCTTTTCATTTTAACAAAAAATGCAAGATTGACAAACACTTTTCACAGTACTTTCATCGTGCTTGAGAGACTCATCTAATTGTAATGGGTATACAGCAGGCACGTGCACACATAGGGGTGAAGGGGTGCCCGGGCACCTGCCTTTTTCATTTTTCATTAGAAAGTGCCCTTTTTATGCCACCCTCTTTTTTTTTTTTTTACTGTTGCACATATAGATATACTGCCCTGCCCTTCCAAATGAAAGATGTCACGATAGAATCTAAATATTAGGTAAAGAAAGAGAGAGAAATGCCACCCCTCTCCTGGAACTTGGAAGGACCTATTATTTACGCATAGCACGTGGGTGGGTGATGATGAGATGATGTAAACCGCGTGCCGGGCCAGCAGTGCACTGAACACGAAATTGATATCCAGCTGTTGTTGAGCTCACACTCGAGTCGAGACCTCTTTTTTTACAGTTACTATTTCTCTCTCTCTCTCTCTCTCTCTCTCCCCTCCCTCTCTCTCTCTCTCTCTCTCTTCTCTCTCTCTCTCTCTCTCTCTCTCTCTCTCTCTCTCTTGCTCTCTCAACACAGCGTGTTAATTTCGGCATGCCGCCCGCAGCTGTTGGTCTGGAGCGCATATTGTGTTATTAAAGGGACACTATGTAGTTTTGGTGACATCTATCGGTGAAACTGAATGTACCATAGACTTGTATTAACCCCAAAAATCGGGCTTGCGCGCTGTGCGCGCTCGCATTGCATTTAATAATTGATGCCCTTTTCTCCTTTTGGGCACCTGCCTTTCTAAAGTCCTGTGCACGTCCCTGGTATACAGTATACAGTAGCACACACCAAATTTGTAATTAATCATTTCCTTCCTTGCCTGGTGACCCAGTCTGAAAGACTGTCAGGTTTTAAACTGTGTGGGTATAAAATAGGAAGAAAGACTGTCAGGGGTTAACTGTGTGGGTATCAAACAAGATATAAAAAACTGCCAGGTTTTAAACTGTGTGGGTATCAAACAGGAAGAAAGGCTGTCAGGTTTTAAACTGTGTGGGTATCAAACAGGAAGAAAGACTGTCAGGGGTTAACTGTGTGGGCAGGGCCGCCTGGGAGAAATGCGAGGCCCTGTGCGAGATTTAAACGCGAGGCCCCCCCCCCCCTCTAAAAGGTAAAAAGAAAAAAAAAATATATATATATATATATATTTTTTTATACAGTCAACATATTCTTAAATAATAGCGCTGCCCGAGGCTGGGCATGATACAGTCAACATATAGCAAGAGAGAGAGCGAGAGAGAGCTCCCGTTCTACAGTCAATAAACAGTGTTATCGCTGCACAGACCCGGCAATGCCCCTGACCCTCCACCAGAGCAAGGCCAGAGAGAGAGAGATAGAGAGAGAGCATGTCTGTTTGTGTGTGTGTGTTAGAGAGAGAGCATGTATATGTGTGTTAGAAAGAGAGAGAAATATAGAGAGAGAGCATGTCATTTTGTGTGTTAGAGAGAGATATAGAGCATGTCTGTGTGTTAGAAAGAGAGAGAGAGAGAGAGAGAGAGAGAGAGCATGTGTGTTTGTGTGTTAGAGAGAGAGAGCATGTCTGTGTGTGTGTGTGTGTTAGAGAGAGAGCATGTATGAGAGAGATAAGCAAAGATGAGCCCCTAAAGGATATTCAACTTTTAATGGAAGAACAAAACAGAAGGAAAAGATAACTTCACAAAGGCAACATGAATATATCAACACTTAAATCCAAAGAGAAGAGGGTCTATACCAGAGAAAACAAAGTAGCAAGGAGCCAATGGCCGACATCAGCTAAATAGGCTAACTGCAAATAGAGTAGCCAGGTACTGACACCAGGCCACACACAGCTTTGGCCAACGCTACCCAAGCTACACAAAAACGACCAAGACAATTCACACACAGCACATGTCGTATCTCCAAATGTTGTGAAGTAACATATGTTTTGCCTGGAAAAAAACATCGTTATTAACAAAACATCGGGAGGGAGGAAGGAAGAGTGGGGTAATGTCCAATGGACATCTTACCTGCACCAAGGAACGCAGGGCGAAAGCCGCAACACAGGTCTCCACGTTGACGAAAGGCCTCTCGCTGGCGGGACAAAAAGAAGCTATGGCCGGAGCCTTGTCATGGTGCAGGCCCGACTACATCTTTTGTCAAAGATGATGTCGTAGTCAGAGTGCCAGGGCCTGCTATTCTCACGGCTAATGTCAATGGTCGTAGCACAATCTAACAGCTAACTCTAGGCTAACTGATAGCATCAAGCTAACGTTCCCAGCCGAGCGAAAACGAGCAGCTAACGTCGTAGCTAAACAGCTAACTGGCTAACAGTTAGCTCAACCCGGCTATCGCTAACCACTAGCTAACGCAGAAGCAAGCTATGCGGCTACCACTGGAAAAACTGTACAACGTGAGAAAAGCAATACAGGCCAACACTTCAGACAGCCGCTGTGTTTTCCTCTTCTCATCCGAAGAGGGAAGGAAAAAGAAGGCAATACACGTCCCACTACAGAGTGGTGTTTACCATAGCGGTGCCGGCAACAAGTCCCTCGCGGACTATAGCCGACTTGAGCATGGAGATATTCTCATAATGAAACACCAAGCTCACCTCCCTCGCACCAGGTGCTGACACCAGGCCACACACCGTTAGCTACTACAACAGCTAGCCGGCCCGTTTGGCTCCCGAGAGAGAGAGAGAGAGATATCCACGGCGGGAATAGAATAGAGTGCATTAAAAACTCACCAAACGTCCAAGAGGATGGAAACAACCGCGTGGAGTTGACGAAGTTCATCTGCCGAATGACCGTCCTCTTCATCTTGGCATAACAATGCTGCACGCGCTGTCTCTAGGTTAGCTAACGCTAGTTAGCCTTTAGCTAAGCTAGCTACTAGCCGACATCATCATGGCTATCCCGACTGAACCACACGTTAGCACTCAATATTATAACGTAGCTAAAGCTAACTAGCTGTCCCTGCCTTTAGCCGGGATGGCTAGCCTGACTGAACTGTCTAACATGCAACAACTTTCATCTTCAGTCCATCTGCCGAATGACCGTCCTCTTCGTTTTGGCTGGCATAACTAAGCATAACCTCCAAAGCTGCACGCGTGAAATAGTCAAACGCAGCTGACGCACGCCGGCGTACACATGATGTAACCCCTCGCTTCTTGAAACCAATAGTATGTCTGCTGCAGAGCCCCAGAGCTCCAATAGAGAATAGTGCAGAGCCGCAGAGCCAGGAACATTCTACAAATGTGTCTAATGTGAAATATATAAGCATATAAGCCAAACTAGATTTTAGGTCTGTGATGAAAAAGGG
>NC_140170.1:72119017-72129017 GCF_963971535.1 Notolepis coatsorum
GTAAATAAAAATGGTAAATGGCGCATTTATATAGCAGCTTTTATCCAAAGCGCTTTACAATTTTCTGTTCCTCACATTCACCCATTCACTCACACACTGACAGCGGAGGTGACCATGCAAGGTGCCGACCTGCTCATCGAGAGCAATTAGGGGTTAAGTGTCTTGACACTTCGACACACTGCCCGGGAGGAGTGGGAATCGAACCAGAAACCAGGTCTGATTACCAGACAACCGCTCTACATCCTGAGCCACTGTCGCCCCTATGTACCCATGTATCCATGTAGCCTACTCAACCCACATCTATCTTTCGCAGTCCATTGTCTCTGGAGCAGCCTCATACTTTATACCTGATGACATCGCAAATCTTGCAGACTTTAGCAGCAAGGTTTGTGAGAGAGTTGTTTGTGTGTTCACTAGGGCTGACCCCGATTAGTCTAATAGTCAACTAATCGATCGAAAGGAGCCGTAGTCGACTGCCAACCTCTTAGTCGAATGCAAAAAATAAGCAAAGAGGCCTAGAAGCGTGGCTAACGCTAATGGCGTGCATACCAACAAGGCTAACTGCCTAAGAAAACGGGCACAGATGCACTGAAAGAGGATTTCACCCATCTAATGAACACACTATAGACTAGACAAATATCAAGATGTATCCATCAGTGGACCAATTGCATGCTTTTGCAGAGGACAAGAAGCCTTCAGCTGACTCCTTCAGACATTAAGCACCCCTCACAGCCCAAATGTAATGATAAAAAAAAAATGTATATGCAATTTTTTTTGCATTCAGGGGGGGGGGGGGGGGGACTACCAGTTGACTATCAGCAAATCTCGGCCAATCAAAGTCGACTATCCAAATCCTTAGTCGGGGATAGCCCAAGTGTTCACTCACATTCTTAGACCGTCTCTTAACCCAAAGGAACAATGTGTGCATATCTTTAATCACGGCGTAGTTCCCCTTTAAGCTAGAGTTGTTGTGGCACCACATAACTGTATTATTACTCCCGTGTGCTTAACCTCTCTCTTTGAGCCGCAGCGCTCCCCGTCTCCGACTCAGAAGCATCTAAACCAAATACTGTACTGTAAGCAGAGAGATTATTTCATTATTAAAGAGTGTCTATTGTGCTTTAAGCTCCCAGTCTCTCAGGTTACCGAGGGGCTGAAGAGCTGAGGCGAGCAGATGCAGAGCAGGGGACTCTCGGACTAACTTTTACTTTGTGCTGACAATAAAGCAGGGGGCAGGAGACGTGTGACTGCTATGGCTGGACATGTCTCACGGGGGCTGGAAACGTGTGATTGCTATGGCTGGACGTGTCTCACGGTACCACGTTACATCCAGTCGCATCTCGACCACAATATGTGGACGTGTCTCACGGTACCACGTTACATCCAGTCGCATCTCGACCACAATATGTGGACGTGTCTCACGGTACCACGTTACATCCGGTCGCATCTCTCCCACAGTATGTAAATAAAGTACTTCTCCACCACAGGAACAATGTACATATTGTACGTTATGTTATATAACTTGTGCCATAAATGGTATATTGACATATTTACAATATGATATAATAAGTACATATATTACACATAATGACCAAGATGCACTTCTCTGCCTCACCCTAACCGTAACCTTAACCACACTGTAGCCTACAGTACCTAAAACAAACCTTAACCTTAACCTTAACCTTAACCCTAACCCTAACCCTTTTTTCCTGTGGTCGATTAGCACTTCATTTATGTTTAACTGACGAGACCGTGTCGGTACATCACACCGTTGAAACCTGCTAGAATTCCATATACTGTAGCCATAGTAGGGTTGGGGGGGAAAATCCATACATATATCACAATATTTTGCGTGCCGATATTATATGTATTATTATGTTGTTTTCACCTACAATTTCTACACTTTCGGCACAAACACCATGTATGTAATATAAATGTGTGGGGGGGGGGGTGGCACAGTCTGCACTCAATTACAATGTATTATTTTATATGTTGTTGAGCCAATGCCAACGAGTCTCAGGTCAAAAAAGCATAATTTCTCTGTTAGTAAACACTGAAAACACCACACAGGGGTTAACGTGTACATTCGGTTGGAACTCGCTACTGCACTTAAATATAGTTGGCTGGTGGTTACTAAGTCTTTCACAAACAGGTCCCATGTAAACTATGTGAGAACAGGGTCTGTGGTACAGGGGTTAGATGGGGCAGATACAGTATCATTAACTGCCCCCCCCCCCCCCCCCCCCCCCGCCCCGCCCCCAGCCACCCTCAGGTCAGGGAGAACAGGGCAGCTGTCGTACGAGTGTCAGATGTCCTTCCTGTCTGGCTGAGCCCTAAACACTAACCCACCCTTCTGCATTTAGAGGAGACTTTATTCAGCAGCATGTGCCAATATTTTTAGACAGGCTTATGTGTCAAACCTGTGTTTGGCTTAGAGGTTACAGCGCCCGCCATAAACACAGAGTTTCCCTTGAGTCAAGTGTCTTATATATTGACGAGTGCGATAGACCCATCACTCACCCTGTGGGAACCAGGGCCTTTCTCGTGCCTTTGCATTATTGCACCAGCGACGGCAGGTTTTGCATTTGTACAACAGAGTGCAGCAAAGGAAAGGGCTTCTGTTGTTGTTTGTTTATTTATAAAAAGCTTTACTTCACTTCCAATAGAAAGCTAAGTATATAGAAGGCATTAGTGGTATTTTTCCGAGTCACGATTTATGTCTGTTTTGAAATGCACTATAAAACTCAATTCATTAGTATCCATTGGTCAGTTTAAATTGTTAATGGCAAACCACTTCACCACAGTCTGCAGTTGTTTTTGTTAACTGCAATTATTATATATTAAATTGATCAATGGACAAGTGATTTTGTTTGCCGATCATTCTGTTGGAAGAAGATTGAACACTGTGCTATATTGCAATAAGGAGGTAGGATCTGATACGCATATTCCTTTTCGAACAAAAAGTTTTGTTTATAATTTTATCTTACTTTATTATAATTCTTTCTTTTCACAACAAATTATATACATTTCTTTTTACATTGTTATTTCTTAAAATGTATTGTTTGAAATAAAACTATTCATTCATTCATTATTTTTATTTATTTATATTATCTTTTGTATTTCTCCACGTCATTGTAAACGGGAGCTTGCTCTCAATGATCCTTGGAGATTAAATAAAGATTGAACAAACGTCTTTATGACTGTTGTGTTATAAAGACAGCAGACGCAGTGAACCAGGGGTCATCGGGTTCAGACCTTAATTTCCTCTAGTCCTACCAGAATGTGTGACGATTGACGAACCATCCTAATCCTCACTCCTTCTCCACGCCCATGATATAAAGTCCTAAATATATGTATGATGAAATAATTTACAGCTCAAATGTATTTTACCAGACAGGCAAGTAGAGGGCAGATTATTCTACCCCATGCCAAATCGAACAGTATGCAAAGAACAGTTTTATATAGGGCTATCAGGGCATGGAATTGTCTTCCAAGTGACATAAGAGGTGTAGCAAGCTTCAAAAAGAAATTAAAATCTTACATGTGAGCCAATAATGATAATGTTGGGTAATGCAATATTTACCTTAGATTTTTATATATTTGTATATATTTAGATATTATTTGTTTGTGTGTTAATGTTGTTGTGTTTCCTCGGTTTGTATACGTCCTGCAATGTTTTAATTGTATTATGTTTTAATTAGGGATATCCGATATTATCGGCCTACCGATATTATCGGACGATATTGGCATTAAAATGTGATATCGGAAATTATCGGTATCGGTTAAAAAAAAATAAAAATAACATACATATTTTTTTCTTTTCTTTTTTACATTTATTTAACCTTTATTTACCCAGGCAAGCAAGTAAGAACAAATTATGATTTATCTATTGTCAAAAGTATGCATAATGTTGTGTTAATTCCACAACAAGAGATATGTTAATTACCTGAATATATCGGTATTGGTTGATATCGGTATCGGAAATTAAGAGTTGGACAATATCGGTATATCGGTATCGGTAAAAAAGCCAATATCGAACATCCCTAGTTTTAATTGTACATGTTGTAATGTTTTAATGTTGTCTCGGACCCCAGGAAGACTAGTTGACGTCTTGGTGTCAGCTAATGGGGATCCTTTGCTAATAAACAAATAAACAAAATAAACACCCTCACGTCGTCCCACAATGCACTTCCATCGGACACACACACACAAGTCAACCGTAGTTCAATACTATACTGTTGTGCCTCTCAGTCACTCGCCTGCCAAATATACAGTAGGCTATTTAAGGTTATACAACCTAGGCCTGGCTATACAACCTACTGTACAATTTACTAAACATAGTATGGCTATGATATGGAATTATGCCAGGTTGGGTTGTGTGCGTTATGATTTATTCCTTTTGGAGCGTGGGACTTCAGTAAACACACGGTGACTCTTTAATGGGAACCCTTAAACCCTCCATCTAGAGTTTCATCACTTCGCTCTAAAGTTACATTCCGTCCGCTCTCTTTTTCTGACATGTTCGCGCTCTGCCAACGGGGAAATGCTGAACATGTGCTTCATCAGCGTGAAGTCTGGCTTTAATGACAAGATCAGATTAGCGGCGGCTTCGTACTCCCGGCTTAGGTCTCCCTCACTCTCACTCTCACCCTCACACCCTCACTCTCACTCTCACACCCTCACTCTCACTCTCACCTGCACACCCTCACTCTCACTCTCACCCTCACCCTCACCCTCCTCACTCACCCTCACTCTCACCCTCACCCTCCTCACCCTCACTCTCACTCTCACTCTCACCCTCACCCTCACCCTCACCTTCACTCGCCCCCTCACCCTCACTCGCCCCCTCACCCTTACTCGCCCCCTCACCCTCACCTTCCCCCTCGCTTCACACTCTCACTACCACATGTCCCAGAGGGACCCTCAGCATATTCTAGAGATGTGGTTCCACTGCGTGAAGCGTCGTTGGTCCAGTGTTCGCGGCCTCGGCGCTGATTATTAAAACATGTTCAGCTCCAGGCCGGTCCTTCTAGGAAGTGGCATCGAAATGGTGACAAACACTGCGGTGGTGACAGTGATGTAACCTAAGAAAAGGGGATTCTCTCTCTCTCTCTCTCTCTCTCTCGCTCTCTCTCTCTCTCTCTCTCTCTCTCTCTCTCTCTCTCTCTCTCTCTCTCTCTCTCTCTCTCTCTCTCTCCCAGGGCTAAAAGTGGACCTGAGAAACCTCAGACCTAGTTCTCACCTGCGCCAGCAGTGCAGTCAATCACAGACGTTAACTTTCCTAGCTGTCATGTAGGTCAGGGTTCGATGTGTCCAGAGCAGGCTGGTAGGTGCTGCAGGCGTGCTGCAGACTTCTATTAGGCAGGATTTAGCACCTGCAGCTTTGCCCTGTCATTCAAAATATGCCCTCTAATAATTTGTGTATTTTCTTGCAAATAGCCAACATTTGAGTTTCCACATGTGTAACGGCTGTGATATCGTCACCTTAAACTTCGATGCCGCGAGGAGGAGTTTCGAACCCGTGGTCTGCCGCACCGCGGGCTACAGCACAGACCTCTATACCAAGAGGTGAACTCACTGCTTTGTAACGTGTCTATGTGTCTTTTAAGGGAGAGAGTGAGTTTAACCCATAGCACCGCTACTCGCCACAGTCACTTCACAACGTCTGAAGTCCATCGTGACTGCGCCTCGCGGTACCATCCGTTACACATGTACCATAATCTCCACATTAGAGTTTACATGTACCATAATCTCCACATTAGAGTTTACATGTACCATAATCTCCACAATTAGAGTTTACATGTACCATAATCTCCACAATTATGTACCATAATCTCCATTTAAAGTGGGATCAGATATCTATCAATACAAGGTATACCCACATCTCGCCTTTAAAGCCTTTAGGTGTGGGAGTGCCCTGTCCCCCTCTCTCTCTCTCTCTCTCTCTCTCTCTCTCTCTCTCTCTCTCTCTCTCTCTCTCTCTCTGTCTCTGAGTGTTTTGTAAATTAGAGCTGTTTCATCGTGTTTCTGCTGCTTCTTTATGCTACTTCTATTCCTTCTTCTGTTGGAGCCAAGACACAGAGATGCTGTTGATGCTGTGTTGATGCTGTGTTGATGCTGTGTTGATGCTGTGTTGATGCTGTGTTGATGCTGTGTTGATGCTGTGTTGATGCTGTGTTGATGCTGTGTTGATGCTGTGTTGATGCTGTTGATGCTGTGTTGATGCTGTGTTGATGCTGTGTTGATGCTGTGTTGATGCTGTTGATGCTGTGTTGATGCTGTGTTGATGCTGTGTTCACGTCGCGCAGGAGGACGTGGCGAACACAGTTCATCCAGAGTTTATATCACAGCGTTTACTTCTTTCTGTTGAGTCGGCAGTGGGACTCCTTCCTGCCGCTCTGCCATTACTTTCATTAACATGAATAATTAGAACGGGAGGTAATCAAACACAGCACCGGCCCTGGCAGAAGAGCCCGGTTATTAAATAGCAACTATTAAATCACGTTAACGATTAAAATATGCATCCATACCTCTGAGTTAAAGCGTATTTGACAGACGTTGCAGGAGATGACGGGTCTTTTCGTCCTCACGATGGGCGGCCCGAAGGTGTGGTTCAGCACCGCCTTGTGGACTGGGTCCATCTGAGGAGAACACATGTGAGGAATAACATGAGATAACCCAGGACTCTAGTAGTGATAAAATAACATGAGATAACCCAGGACTCTAGTAGTGATAAAATAACATGAGATAACCCAGGACTCTAGTAGTGATAAAATAACATGAGATAACCCAGGACTCTAGTAGTGATAAAATAACATGAGATAACCCAGGACTCTAGTAGTAATAAAATAACATGTGATAACCCAGGACTCTAGTAGTGATAAAATAACATGAGATAACCCAGGACTCTAGTAGTAATAAAATAACATGAGATAACCCAGGACTCTAGTGAGCAATAAAATAACATGAGATAACCCAGGACTCTAGTAGTAATAAAATAACATGTGATAACCCAGGACTCTAGTAGTGATAAAATAACATGAGATAACCCAGGACTCTAGTAGTGATAAAATAACATGTGATAACCCAGGACTCTAGTAGTGATAAAATAACATGAGATAACCCAGGACTCTAGTAGTGATAAAATAACATGAGATAACCCAGGACTCTAGTAGTGATAAAATAACATGTGATAACCCAGGACTCTAGTAGTGATAAAATAACATGTGATAACCCAGGACTCTAGTAGTAATAAAATAACATGTGATAACCCAGGACTCTAGTAGTGATCAAATAACATGAGATAACCCAGGACTCTAGTAGTGATAAAATAACATGAGATAACCCAGGACTCTAGTAGTAATAAAATAACATGAGATAACCCAGGACTCTAGTAGTAATAAAATAACATGAGATAACCCAGGACTCTAGTAGTAATAAAATAACATGAGATAACCCAGGACTCTAGTAGTGATAAAATAACATGTGATAACCCAGGACTCTAGTAGTAATAAAATAACATGAGATAACCCAGGACTCTAGTAGTGATAAAATAACATGTGATAACCCAGGACTCTAGTAGTGATAAAATAACATGTGATAACCCAGGACTCTAGTAGTAATAAAATAACATGAGATAACCCAGGACTCTAGTAGTAATAAAATAACATGTGATAACCCAGGACTCTAGTAGTAATAAAATAACATGAGATAACCCAGGACTCTAGTAGTAATAAAATAACATGTGATAACCCAGGACTCTAGTAGTGATCAAATAACATGAGATAACCCAGGACTCTAGTAGTGATAAAATAACATGAGATAACCCAGGACTCTAGTAGTAATAAAATAACATGAGATAACCCAGGACTCTAGTAGTAATAAAATAACATGAGATAACCCAGGACTCTAGTAGTAATAAAATAACATGAGATAACCCAGGACTCTAGTAGTGATAAAATAACATGTGATAACCCAGGACTCTAGTAGTAATAAAATAACATGAGATAACCCAGGACTCTAGTAGTGATAAAATAACATGAGATAACCCAGGACTCTAGTAGTAATAAAATAACATGAGATAACCCAGGACTCTAGTAGTGATAAAATAACATGTGATAACCCAGGACTCTAGTAGTGATAAATAACATGTGATAACCCAGGACTCTAGTCAGTGGTGTAGTGATAAATAACATGTGATAACCCAGGACTCTAGTCAGTGGTGTAGTGATAAATAACATGTGATAACCCAGGACTCTAGTCAGTGGTGTAGTGATAAATAACATGTGATAACCCAGGACTCTAGTCAGTGGTGTAGTGATAAATAACATGTGATAACCCAGGACTCTAGTCAGTGGTGTAGTGATAAATAACATGTGATAACCCAGGACTCTAGTCAGTGGTGTAGTGATAAATAACATGTGATAACCCAGGACTCTAGTCAGTGGTGTAGTGATAAATAACATGTGATAACCCAGGACTCTAGTCAGTGGTGTAGTGATAAATAACATGTGATAACCCAGGACTCTAGTGAGTGGTGTAGTGATAAATAACATGAGATAACCCAGGACTCTAGTCAGTGGTGTAGTGATAAATAACATGAGATAACCCAGGACTCTAGTGAGTGGTGTAGTGATAAATAACATGTGATAACCCAGGACTCTAGTCAGTGGTGTAGTGATAAATAACATGTGATAACCCAGGACTCTAGTGAGTGGTGTAGTGATAAATAACATGTGATAACCCAGGACTCTAGTCAGTGGTGTAGTGATAAATAACATGTGATAACCCAGGACTCTAGTCAGTGGTGTAGTGATAAATAACATGTGATAACCCAGGACTCTAGTCAGTGGTGTAGTGATAAATAACATGTGATAACCCAGGACTCTAGTCAGTGGTGTAGTGATAAATAACATGTGATAACCCAGGACTCTAGTCAGTGGTGTAGTGATAAATAACATGTGATAACCCAGGACTCTAGTCAGTGGTGTAGTGATAAATAACATGTGATAACCCAGGACTCTAGTCAGTGGTGTAGTGATAAATAACATGAGATAACCCAGGACTCTAGTCAGTGGTGTAGTGATAAATAACATGTGATAACCCAGGACTCTAGTCAGTGGTGTAGTGATAAATAAGTAAGGGATAATGTATGGCTACGAGGTCATTGTCGCAAAATAATTGACCGACACGTAGTTTAAAATACTGAGGCGCCGCGCCGAGGTGTTTTAAACGTCAGTGAAGGTCAATTATTTTGCGACAATGACCGAGTAGGCTATACATTATCCCGCTTATTACATGGCTAACTTACTAACAATATACCTAATTCATTTGACAAATCGCAGTTGTTCTGTGGCTCTGTCAGCCCAAATAAAGTGATTATTATTATCGCGGGCAGCCTCTGTTCTGGCTCCGCTGACACTCCGCTGTCAGTGCAGCGCGGCAGGTGTGTCTGATTTGCTGCACTGATGTGGGCTTGATTGCCAACAGCTGCGCACTGCGGTCATTATTGAAAAAACAGCGGTCATTATTGAAAAATAATGACCGCTGTCGGGGGGCTATTGACCAATCACAAGCAAGCATTTCGGCGAATGTGAAAACGCCATGTAATAACATGTGATAACCCAGGACTCTAGTCAGTGGTGTAGTGATAAATAACATGTGATAACCCAGGACTCTAGTCAGTGGTGTAGTGATAAATAACATGTGATAACCCAGGACTCTAGTCAGTGGTGTAGTGATAAATAACATGTCAGACAAGAATAACATAATAAACGGGTAAACCGTGGGAACCTCAGCCTGTGATCACAGGAAAGAGAACAACAACTCATATTAAAAAGTATTACATTGTTCAAAAATAATAACAGTTACAACAACAACAACAACTCAATTTCACAAATAAAAAGGTGCAGTAATTGAGTTCAGGTTACTGGTCATAGACAGTACATGGAGCATTAGTGCCACGAACGGCTATGGGCTGTTCAGCAACGCTTCAGAGGTG
>NC_140170.1:72145550-72158050 GCF_963971535.1 Notolepis coatsorum
AGCCCCCCCTCTCAGCCCCTCTCTCAGCCCCTCTCTCAGACCCCTCTCTCAGACCCTCTCAGCCCCTCTCTCAGCCCCCCTCTCTCTCAGCCCCTCTCTCAGACCCTCTCAGCCCCTCTCTCAGACCCTCTCAGCCCCTCTCTCAGCCCCTCTCTCAGCCCCCTCTCTCAGCCCCTCTCTCAGCCCCCTCTCTCAGCCCCCCTCCTCAGCCCCTCTCTCAGCCCCTCTCTCAGCCCCTCTCTCAGACCCCTCTCAGCCCCTCTCACATGGTACCCGCTTGCTCACATCTGCATGTAAACGGGGCTGTTGTGCGCAGCCGGCTCTGAAACGACTCGCTGCGGAGGATTAACCTCCCCTGACGAGTCGCCGTAGAGAGACACACGCTGTGGGCGACGACAACAGATCTCAGATCTGTAATCCAGAGCCACCACCAGTCTCCTCTCCTCTCCGTCCGTCCGTCGGCCCCCCCACCCCCCCCCCCCCCCCCCCCGCCTGCTTTTTCTTTGACGCAGAGAGAACAGAAGAGACACGTTTATCTAACGCGGCGACGAGCGCCCGGTGATATACGACGGCCGTCGTTAGCATCGCGGCGGTCGCAGACGCGCGTCATCATTCACCGTGATTCACGAGGACTTACCTGCTGTTTCAGTCTTATGACCGCTCTGCTCAGCTGTTACAATGTCACCTTAGAATCCACTCTCTGGGGCTCGCCGGGAAAATGTGTTACGATGTGGCACATTCTCAAAATAGAACATCCAAATGAAAGTAGTATGTGGGTTTTGAGTGTAATTGTGACTGTGATTGAGGTCGCGTGGGGGAAGGAAGGAGGTGTGTGGTGGGGGAAGGTGTGTGGTGGGGGAAGGAGGCGTGTGGGTGGGGGAGGAGGCGTGAGATGGGGGAAGGAGGCGTGTGGTGGGGGAGGAGGCGTGTGGTGGGGGAGGAGGCGTGTGGTGGAGGGAGGAAGGAGGCGTGTGGGGGAGGAGGTGTGGTGGGGAGGAGGCGTGTGGTGGGGGAAGGAGGAGGTGTGTGGTGGGGGAGGAGGCGTGTGGTGGGGGAAGGAGGCGTGGTGGGGGGAGGAGGCGTGTGGTGGGGGAAGGAGGCGTGTGGTGGGGAAGGAGGCGTGTGGTGGGGGAGGAGGCGAGTGGTGGGGGAGGAGGCGTGTGGTGGGGGAAGGAGGAGGTGTGTGGTGGGGGAGGAGGCGTGTGGTGGGGGAAGGAGGCGTGTGGTGGGGGAGGAGGCGTGTGGTGGGGGGAGGAGGCGTGTGGTGGGGGGAGGAGGCGTGTGGTGGGGGAAGGAGGAGGTGTGTGGTGGGGGAGGAGTGCGTGTGGTGGAGGGGAGGAGATGTGGGTGGGGAAGGAGAGGTGTGTGGTGGGGGAAGGGAAGGAGGTGTGTGGTGGGGGGAGGAAGGAGGTGTGTGGTGGGGGAGGAGGCGTGTGGTGGGGGAGGAAGGAGGCGTGTGGTGGGAGGAGGCGTGTGGTGGGGGGAGGAGGCGTGTGGTGGAGGGAGGGAGACGTGTGGTGGGGGGGAGGAGGTGTGTGGTGGGGGAGGAGACGTGTGGTGGGGGGGAGGAGGTGTGTGGTGGGGGGAGGAGGCGTGTGGTGGGGGGGAGGAGTGGTGTGTGGTGGGGGAGGAGGCGTGTGGTGGGGGGAGGAGGCATGTGGTGGGGGGAGGAGGCGTGTGGTGGGGGAGGAGGTGTGTGGTGGGGGGGAGGAGGCGTGTGGTGGGGGAGGAGGCGGTGTGGTGGGGGGGAGGAGGCGTGTGGTGGGGGAGGAGGTGTGTGGTGGGGGAGGAGGCGTGTGGTGGGGGAGGAGGCGTGTGGTGGGGGGAGGAGGCGTGTGGTGGGGGGAAGGAGGCGTGTGGTGGGGGAGGAGGCGTGTGGTGGGGGAGGAGGCGTGTGGTGGGGGAAGGAGGAGGTGTGTGGTGGGGGAGGAGGCGTGTGGTGGGGGAAGGAGGCGTGTGGTGGGGAGGAGGCGGTGGTGGGGAGAGGAGGCGTGTGGTGGGGGAGGAGGCGTGTGGTGGGGGAAGGGAGGGAGGTGTGTGGTGGGGGAGGAGGCGTGTGGTGGAGGGAGGAGATGTGTGTGGGGGAAGAAGGAGGTGTGTGGTGGGGGAGGAAGGAGGTGTGTGGTGGGGGGAGGAAGGAGGTGTGTGGTGGGGGAGGAGGCGTGTGGTGGGGGGAGGAAGGAGGCGTGTGGTGGGAGGAGGCGTGTGGTGGGGGGAGGAGGCGTGTGGTGGAGGGAGGAGACGTGTGGTGGGGGGGGAGGATGTGTGTGGTGGGGGGAGGAGACGTGTGGTGGGGGGGAGGAGGTGTGTGGTGGGGGGAGAGGGCGTGTGGTGGGGGGAGGAGGTGTGTGGTGGGGGGAGGAGGCGTGTGGTGGGGGGAGGAGGCATGTGGTGGGGGGAGGAGGCGTGTGGTGGGGGAGGAGGTGTGTGGTGGGGGGGAGGAGGCGTGTGGTGGGGGGAGGAGGCGTGTGGTGGGGGGAGGAGGCGTGTGGTGGGGGAGGAGGTGTGTGGTGGGGGGAGGAGGCGTGTGGTGGGGGAGGAGGCGTGTGGTGGGGGGAGGAGGCATGTGGTGGGGGGAGTAGGCGTGTAGTGGGGGAGGAGGTGTGTGGTGGGGGGAGGAGGCGTGTGGTGGGTGAGAGGTGTGTGGTGGGGGGGAGGAGGTGTGTGGTGGGGGGAGGAGACGTGTGGTGGGGGGAGGAGGCGTGTGGTGGGTGAGAGGTGTGTGGTGGGGGGGAGGAGGTGTGTGGTGGGGGGAGGAGGCGTGTGGTGGGGGGAGGTGTGTGGTGGGGGGAGGAGGCGTGTGGTGGGGGGGAGGAGGCGTGTGGTGGGGGGAGGAGGCATGTGGTGGGGGGAGGAGGCGTGTGGTGGGGGGAGGAGGTGTGTGGTGGGGGGGAGGAGGCATGTGGTGGGGGAGGAGGTGTGTGGTGGGGGGAGGAGAGGTGTGTGGTGGGTGAGAGGTGTGTGGTGGGGGGGGAGAGGTGTGTGGTGGGGGGGAGGAGACGTGAGGTGGGGGAGGAGACGTGAGGTGGGGGGAGGAGACGTGAGGTGGGGGGAGGAGACGTGTGGTGGGGGGAGGAGGCGTGTGGTGGGGGGAGGAGACGTGAGGTGGGGGGAGGAGACGTGAGGTGGGGGGAGGAGGCGTGTGGTGGGGGGAGGAGGCGTGTGGTGGGGGGGAGGAGACGTGAGGTGGGGGGAGGAGACGTGAGTGGGGGGAGGAGACGTGAGGTGGGGGGAGGAGACGTTGAGGTGGGGGGAGGAGGTGTGTGGTGGGGGGAGGAGGCGTGTGGTGGGGGGAGAAAGGAGGTGTGGTGGGGGGGAGGAGGCATGTGGTGGGGGGAGGAGGCGTGTGGTGGGGGGGGAGGAGGTGTGTGGTGGGGGGAGGAGGCGTGTGGTGGGGGGAGGAGGCGTGTGGTGGGGGGGGAGGAGGCGTGTGGTGGGGGGGAGGAGGTGTGTGTGTGGGGGGAGGAGGTGTGTGGTGGGGGGGAGGAGGTGTGTGGTGGGGGGAGGAGGCATGTGGTGGGGGGAGGAGAGGTGTGTGGTGGGGGAAGGAGGTGTGTGGTGGGGGAAGGAGGTGTGTGGTGGGGGAAGGAGGTGTGTGGTGGGGGGGAGGAGGTGTGTGGTGGGGGAGGAGGTGTGTGGTGGGGGGGAGGAGACGTGTGGTGGGGGAGGAGGCACGGGGCCCGCGCTGGCGTCGCAGGGGGAGGGATGGCCGTCGTCGCTCGCTGGGCTGTGAAGGACTGAGCGTGAAATCCTATTTACTGCAGCTTAGCGAGAGAGGCTGCTCCAACCTGAGGCAGGGGGGGGGGGGGGGGGGGGGGGGGGGGCGAACAGCGATACACACTTCCAGTCGTTCATCCAGACCTTTCTTTACGCTCGAGGAATAGCAGAGGTCGCTCTCGCTCTCCATGAAGTCGAGTTCAAATGAATAGAGAACGCGTTGAATGAACGGGACAGACCGGGTGAGAAAACGCACACTCTCTTAGATAGATGCACAGACACACACAGCAGCTCCTTTCTCTCTTACACACATACACATACACACATACACACACACACACACACACACACACAACACACACACACACACACACACACAGCAGCTCCTTTCTCTCTTACACACATACACATACACACATACACACACACACACACACACACACACACACACACACACACACACACACACACACACACAGACACACACACACACACACACACACACACACACACACACACACACACACACACACACACACACACACACACACACACAATCTCTTTCTCTCTCTTTTTGATAAATTGCTTCTATTAGATATGACAACACTCAGTAGTCTTTAGGTGATGCAGCACAGTGTGTGTGTTCGTGTGTGTGCGTGCACGTATGTGTGTGTGCGTGCGTGCGCGCATGCGTGTGTGTGTGCTTTTTAATGATACAGTAGATTTTCTCTCCAGTGACCAGGATTAAACCCAGAGAGAGAGAGAGAGAGAGAGAGAGAGAGAGAGAGAGAGAGAGAGAGAGAGAGAGAGAGAGAGAGAGAGAGAGAGAGAGAGAGAAAGACTACAGTTTATCATGCAGGGTCCTCTGCACCAGACAGGACCTCCTCCTTCTTCCTCTCTGCCCTCATGACGTCCTTCTATCATCTCCTCTGAGCCTCCAGATCCTGGACCCTGATCATGTGAAGCTTTAATAATGAAATGTTTATATAAGCCTTAATTATTAATGATCAGCGTCTTCCTTGGCTAATAAATCGCAATCGCAAATTCTGTCTTCAGTACCTTCTTCTTAGAGACCACCAAGTGACGTGCGCGCACACACACACACACACACACACACACACACACACACACACACACACACAAGCACACACGCACACACACACACACACACACACACACACACACACACACACACACACACACACACACAAGCACACACGCACACACACACACACACACACACACACACACACACACCTACGCGCACACACACACACACACACACACACAATCAATCAATCAATCAATCAATCATATTTATATAGCACATTTAACATGGCACATGTCAACCAAAGTGCTGTACAGACGGTAGATACTGTACATAGATACATATAGACAACAATCACAACACACGCACATCCATGGAGTGCATTCAAACACAAAGTCCGTCACACAGACGAAGTGAGGGTTCTGTCCTTCACTGTTCAGAGACGACGCCAGCAGCCAATTGCATGTGATTAAGATGGAGAGATAGAGGACGGACCGGGGGATGTCTTTCTGTGAATAAAAGAGACGGAGAACTCACTGATTGCGGGCCGAAAGGAAATGGAACGTGAAGACAGGAGGAGGAGGAGGAGGAGGGAGGAGGAGGAGGAGGGAGATAATGGCTCTGGGACTGAGTGGGGCTGGTCAGGGGATAGAGAGAGAGAGAGGGGGGGGGGGTGGAGAGAAAGTGAAAGAGATAGATGGCAAAAGAGAGAGGGAGAGAGAGTGGGGGATTGGAGAAGGCAATGAGATGATGGTGAATGAATAGGAAGTGACTCTGAGGTTGTGGTGGTGGTGGGGGTGGTGGGGGTTGGAGTGTTGGTGGTGGTGGGGGATGGGGAGGGGGTGGTGGGGGTTGTGGTGGGGGATGGGGAGGGGGGGTGGGGGTTGTGGTGGGGGATGGGGAGGGGGGGTGCAGACTGACTGCATATTTTGAGGTGATTCCAAGGTGACCACAGGAGGTAGAGAGCCCTGCTAACCTGCAGGTTAATGTACAGAGAGACGCCATCTGTTGACCGTCACAATACAGTCTGCTCGGGACCACGCGCCATGACGGACGATGAATGAACATGAATGTACTGTGAACACAATAAAACATACTATGAATGTACTATGAATACAATAAGAAATGCTATGAATGTTGATTGATTGATTGATTGAAAACTTTATTAACAGATTGCAGATTGAATACAATAAAAAATGCTATGAATGTACTATGAATACAATAAAAAATACTATGAATACAATAAGAAATGCTATGAATGTACTATGAATACAATAAAAAATACTATGAATACAATAAGAAATGCTATGAATGTACTATGAATACAATAAAAAATACTATGAATACAATAAGAAATGCTATGAATGTGATATGAATACAATAAATAAAAAAATACTATGAATACAATCAAATTTAAATACTAAGAATGTACTATGAATACAATCAAATAAAAATACTATGAATGTACAATGGATACAATAAAGAAATACTATGAATGTACTATGAAAATACTATGAACATGTACAATGTCCCACAAGGCCACAGGCTGACAGAGCCTGCATTTATATTATACATATAACTAAGATATTTATATTATACATATAACTAGGATATTGATTAGGGATGTCCGATATTATCGGCCGATATTGGCATTAAAATGTGATATCGGAAATTATCTGTATCGGTTTAAAAAAAAAATTATAATAATAATAATGTTGTGTTCATTCCACGACAAGAGATATGTAATGTTAATTACCTGAAATTATTCCATTTGGGGGGGGGGGGGGGGGGGGACCCTGCATATATCGGTATCGGTTGATATCGGTATCGGAAATTAAGAGTTGGACAATATCGGTATATCGGATATCGGTAAAAAAGCCAATATCGAACATCCCTAATATTTATATTATATATACACAGAGAATACTGCATAAAACCACTGGTACACAGATAACACTGCATAAAACCACTGGTACACAGATAACACTGCATAACACCACTGGTACACAGAGAACACCTTGTAAAATCTTTCGGAAACAGAGGACACTGCATAAAGCCATTGGTACACAGAGGACACTGCATAAAGCCAGTCATACACAGAGAACACTGCATAAAGCCAGTCGTACACAGAGAACACTGTATACAGCCATTGGTACACAGAGAACACTGCATAAAGCCAGTTATACACAGAGAACACTGCATAAAGCCAGTCATACACAGAGAACACTGCATAAAGCCAGTCGTACACAGAGAACACTGTATACAGCCATTGGTACACAGAGAACACTGCATAAAGCCAGTTATACACAGAGAACACTGCATAAAGCCAGTCATACACAGAGAACACTGCATAAAGCCAGTCATACACAGATAATACGGCATAAAGCCAGTCATACACAGAGAATACGGCATAAAACCAGTTATACACAGAGAACACTGTATTATACACAGATAACACTGCATATAGCCAGTTATACACAGAGAACACTGCATAAAGCCAGTTATACACAGAGAACACTGCATAAAGCCAGTTATACACAGAGAACACTGCATAAAGCCAGTTATACACAGAGAACACTGCATAAAGCCAGTTATACACAGAGAACACTGCATAAAGCCAGTTATACACAGAGAACACTGTATAAAACCAGTTATACACAGAGAACACTGCATAAAGCCAGTTATACACAGAGAACACTGCATAAAGCCAGTTATACACAGAGAACACTGCATAAAGCCAGTTATACACAGAGAACACTGCATAAAGCCAGTTATACACAGAGAACACTGCATAAAGCCAGTGGTACACAGTGAAGCCAGAGGCTTACAGAGGGACCACAGTGTCACCAACATCGCCTGTAGTCCTGCCTTACTTTGTTAGAATGTTTGACAAGCCCATCTGCACACAGCCAGCTGGGAGCTGAGGGGAGTCTGCCATTATTGACCCACTGAAACCTGAGCATATGAAAGAGACGAGCACGCACACACACACACACACCCACGCACGCACGCACGCACGCACGCACGCACGCACGCACACACACACACACACACACACACACACACACACACACACACACACACACATGCACACGTCGCACACACACTCCCACACACCAATAAAACATGACAGGTGCTGCACATTATGCACTGGTTGTACAATTGGAGGCAAACAGAGGCAAATGTCACCTGGTCAGTAAAGAAAGATCACAAACACATACATACACACAACATGCACACCAGAACAAACAAATAGTTCACATTATATTGAATCACATAGAGTTACACATGTTATGTAGAGACTGAGGGGGGGGGGGGGGGGGGGTCGAACGTGGTTTTACTCTGTTCTCTCACGGTGTCTTTTTCTGGAGCTGAATGTGAGCCACGTGCCAAGGTCAGCCAGGGTGAGGGTCTGGTCTGAGGACCAACTGAGGCTCTGAGCCTCCTCCTTCCTCCTCCTGAAGCCTACAGACATCCTGCATGAGCCTCCTCTCTTCTCCTCCTAAAGCCTACAGACATCCTGCATGAGCCTCCTCTCTTCTCCTCCTAAAGCCTACAGGCATCCTGCATGAGCCTCCTCCTTCCTCCTCCTAAAGCCTACAGACATCCTGCATGATGCTCCTCTCTTCTCCTCCTAAAGCCTACAGACATCCTGCATGATGCTCCTCTCTTCTCCTCCTAAAGCCTACAGACATCCTGCATGAGCCTCCTCTCTTCTCCTCCTAAAGCCTACAGACATCCTGCATGAGCCTCCTCTCTTCTCCTCCTAAAGCCTACAGACATCCTTCATTGAGCCTCCTCTCTTCTCCTCCTAAAGCCTACAGACATCCTGCATGATGCTCCTCTCTTCTCCTCCTAAAGCCTACAGACATCCTGCATGATGCTCCTCTCTTCTCCCCCTAAAGCCTACAGACATCCTGCAGTGACTGCCAACGTCGTACATCAGATGAAGACCCATATAAGTCCATTTTAAATCAGATGAAGACCCATATAAGTCCATTTTAAATCAGATGAAGACCCATATAAGTCCATTTTAAGTTTCAAACTGTATTATCTAAAAATGGTAAGCTAGAGTGTTGTGTTCATTCATAGTTAAAAGCCGGTAGACGTTGACCTGTATCACATTCACACTCCTAGTGGTTTGGATTGACTTCACAACTGCAGATACATGGCTTACGCCCAGAAAATGTCAGAAGACTCAGAAGAACCCAGTTATAGGACTCTTGGGTGGGAGAGTTCACATGTTTTCTGTTTTGTATTTTCTATCTGTGTCCTGAGTCCTCTGCCAAGAACGTCCGTCCCTCAGAAGACAATCCAGGATGTAATTATCTGTCATATTAGGATTTATGTTTTCAACCTTCATTATTTAATGACTGTAAAGTTGGCGTGTGGGATGATATGTGCATTCGTAATAAAGACATTAGGGTTGTTTGCTAGTGGATGACGCATCAAAACCCACACTCCAAATGATAAATTAGTAGTACTAATTTATATATTTTATACCAAGTTTAATCACCTGCACATTGTATATTACTATTGCACTTTACTGTTACATTTGCTCAATTGCCAATTTTTTTTTATTGTACTGTAGTTGTGCTGTATAATCACAATACATTTAAATCTAATCTAATCTAATTTCTTTTATGCTACTTGTTTCACAGGGGTCAGCACAACCGGAGTGCAATGCTTTTAGCCTCTCCCTTCCCTTATAAGGAGCTGGCGGGGGGTTTCTGTATGAAAATTCAGGTGTACAAGAACGCACTTTCAGTTTAAGAATCTAAAAACAAAGTAATCCTGCAGTACAGTACAGTAAACCACAGAGTGTTCAAATCGATTTTAGTTTCCTTAATAAATAGGTACAACATTGGGGGGAATGACACATTCCTCAGGTTCGTGAAGGAAGACACGATGCAACGCGTTGCTCAAGTTTACTCTGTTTTTGAAACGTTGTGTTGTTCTTGCTCTGGCTGCTGCCCTGGATGAAGAGCACAGCTGTGACCAGGAGACACACTGATTATTATATTACATACGTGGTGTTCTGGTCCACTGGACCCCAGAGTGAGGAATTTGTTGGTGAAAACATGGTAAACATGGTAAACATGAGGCACAAAGGTTCACTGTGTACCTTCACTGTCTGCCTCCACCTGTATCATCACCCGATCAATTCCATCATGTCTTGATTATAATGGATTCCTTTTTTTTTATACAGATATCACATTTTATCACAAACAATTATTAGCACCATATACTGTCTAGATTGCTTGTAATTGATATAAGTATTTTTACATTAATTGTTATGGCTTTATTGTTTTAAAATCCAGTAATGTTGTGGGTCCAGCAGACCTGTGAACATGAGTAACACAAATGTTAACAAAAAGGTTAAGAGGTTCTGAGTCCCAAAGTTTTCATAGTTGTATATATAGATGAAGACCTGGATAGTGATTTGACCTTCTCTCTGCGGCCAGCTGGGCCGTGGTACAGCTGTGAGAGACACTCCACCAGCCGCCTGGGCCAGTCCTTTGTGCCAGCAGCTCAAACAGCTCCACAACCGTTGGCAGGGAGCGCTGCCAGCAGCTGGAGAACTAACGGCTGCAGAACTCGAGTGCACGGACGTATGACGTATATCATGCCAGTGAGGGTACAGACCCTCACCTGCACCTTGTGTATACTGTTTATTATTCTCATATGTTTATATTCAGATTTCATATTATTGTCTATATTTATGTCTTTCCACTATTACCCTGTCCATACCTGTGCCCCCCCCCCCCCCCATGCTAATTTCCCCAAGGGGATCAATAAAGAAATATCTTATCTTATTATACAGCATCAGGCCTCACAGACGCCATGTGACGTGTCTCTGTCTGTCAAATGTAGACAAGCACTCTGGGGGGGGGGGGGGGGGGGGGGGGTTGGGTTGGGGGGTATGGTGGGGGTTGGGGGCGGTATGGTGGGGGTTGGGGGCGGTATGGTGGGGGTTGTCCATCTTAAAATGTCAATATCCTTCATCCTTCACTGCACTGCCTCCGTTTGAAGGTCATGTTGTTTTTAAGGGACACAGCCACCTCCAGTTTCTTAGAGGACACCAAGTGTATAGCAGGCATACGCACCCGCACACACACACACACACACACACACACACACACATACGCACCCGCACACACACACACACACACGCACACGCACACGCACGCACGCGCACACACACACACACACACACACACACACACACACACACACACACACACACACACACACACACACACACACACACACACACACACACTTTAGGGGGTACATGAATCCAGTGTGCAGCATAGTGAACAGGGGGGAGTGACTGCAGGGGTGCGGCTGCATCAGTGACCAGGAGGGGGGGGGCTGCATCAGTGACCAGGAGGGGGGGGGGGGCTGCATCAGTGACCAGGAGGGGGGGGGGGGGCTGCATCAGTGACCAGGAGGTGGGGGGGGGGGGGGGGGGGGGGGCTGCATCAGTGACCAGGAGGGGGGGGGGCTGCATCAGTGACCAGGAGGGGGGGGGGGGGGCTGCATCAGTGACCAGGAGGGGGGGGGCTGCATCAGTGACCAGGGGGGGGGCTGCATCAGTGAGGTCTTGCTGCATCACTACAAGGAGCATCGGCCGCCTCTAAATAAATAAACACCTCAAACCTTCTGATCTGAAATATTCATTGTGAAAACTGTGCAAAGGTTAGAAAACTGCTCTCCCGGCCTCCCGGCACCAGGGGGGGGGGGGGGGGGGGGGGGGGGGGGGGGGGGCGATGATCAAGCATTAACACACGTACCTGACTTCACCTGACAGGCCCGGGTTATGAAGAAGACAGCAGCCTTTAACACTGGGTACACACTACACGTGATCCTCAAGGGAGAAATGAAGACTGAGTAAACAATACGGGATACAAACCCAAGGCGAAGACAAGTATCTGGTGTTCCTACAGTACACTTCCTTAGGAAAGGAGAAAGAAGGAATGAAGGAATGAAGGAAGGCAGGAAGGCAGGAAGGCAGGAAGGAAGGAAGGAATGAAGGAAGGAAGGAAGGAAGGAAGGAAGGAAGGAAGGAAGGAAGGAAGGAAGGAAGGAAGGAAGGAAGGAAGGAAGGAAGGAAGGAGGAAGGAAGGAAGGAAGGAAGGAAGGAAGGAAGGAAGGAAGGAAGGAAGGAAGGAAGGAAGGAAGGAAGGAAGGAAGGAAGGAAGGAAGGAAGGAAGGAAGGAAGGAAGGAAGGAAGGAAGGAAGGAAGGAAGGAAGGAAGGAAGGAAGGAAAGAAGGAAGGTGTTTTCTAACTGGGGAGGAAGGAGGGGATGAAAGGCAGACTGACAAACAGAGGAAAGACTTTGCGGGTGACGGACAGAATAAAACCTCACAGAGGACATGACTGATGGAGCCTGAGATAAAGAATAGATAGGGAGAAGAGAGAGGAGGAGAGAGAGGAGAGGGGAGGGGAGGAGATGAGAGGAGATGGAGGGGGGAGAGGGGAGGAGAGAAGACAAGAGAGGAGAGAGGAGAGAAGAGAAGTGTTGAGAGGAGAGAAGACAAGAGGGAAGGAGGAGAGGAGAGGAGAGGAGAGGAGAGGAGAGGAGAGGAGAGGGGAGGGGAGGAGAGGAGAGGAGAAGAGAGGAGAAGAGAGGAGAGAGGAGAGGAGAGGAGAGAAGACAAGAGAGGAGAGAGGGGAGACAACACAAGAGGAGGAGGAGAGGAGAGGAGAGGAGAGGAGAGGAGAGGAGAG
>NC_140170.1:72163050-72166032 GCF_963971535.1 Notolepis coatsorum
GTGGATGCCCCCCCCCCCCTCCTCTCTGCCAGCCACTATGGTCCAGGGGTCTCGGTTTGCGAGGAGGCAGTCGTGGTTGTGTCCTTGCTTCAGGAGATGCCGGTCTGGTCTGCAACGCGGTGCGGAGCCGGAGAGCCTGGTATGTGTTCAGTGTAATATATTCAGCCTGGCAGGAGGAACACGGTGGAGAGAATACAGGACTGAATATAGGACTGACCTCTCTCTCCTCTCTGGAGAAACTCTGCACCACCACACTACGGCCTGTCAGCCTCTCTCTCTCTCTCTCTCTCTCTCTCTCTCTCTCTCTCTCTCTCTCTCTCTCTCTCTCTCTCTCTCTCCTCTCTCTCTCTCTTTCTACCTCCCCCTCTCTCTCACTCTCTCTCTCTCTCTCTGTATCAGTGGTCTCAGTAGATGTCTCTCCCCTCACACAGAGCTACAGAGAACAGCCTCTCTCTCTCTCTTGGTTTTTGGGGTTGGTTATAACCTAAAGGCACCTTACATTCCCGTGCTCTGATTGGTGGGAGACCGGGCCAATGAGAGCAGCCGCTGCCGAGCATGTTCTTGGGGTGGTTAGAATCAGGAGGCAGACGTTTTCTGGAGTGATAATGCTGCTGTCGCTTCTGCTCTGCCCTCCTCTCTGTCTGTCTCTCCCTCTCTCTCTCTCTCTCTCTCTCTCTCTCTCTCTCTCTCTCTCTCTCTCTCCTCTCTCTCTCTCTCTCTCTCTCTCTGTCTCTCTTCCTCTTCTCTATCTCTCTCTCCTGTCCCTCTCTCTCTCTCTCTCCTGTCCTCTCTCTCCCTCTCTCTCGTTCTTTCCTCCCCCCCCCCCTCCTTCTCTCTCTATCTGGTGTGATGTCGTGAGTGCGTGTGTGTGTGTGTCAGAGACGTGTGTGTGAGAGACATGTGTGTGTGAGAGACATGTGTGTGTGTGTGTGGGTGTGTGTGTGTGTGTGATGTGTGTGTGTGACGTGTGTGTGTGATGTGTGTGTGTGATGTTTGTGTATTGTGTGTGTGTGTGGTGTGTGTGTGTACTGCTACTGGTGTGTGTCTATGTGGAGGGGGAGGGGGTGTCTGTTTTCATACAGAGCATCAGTGTATTAGAAAACGCTGACAGGGAAGGTAACGAGTCATTCTAGAGAACAGCATTAACTGAAGAAAACTCAGCCAGTGACTGAATGCAGAGTGACAGGCTGAACGCCTGGATGAAAGGATGGAGAGAGAGGAGGAGAGGAGGAGAGGAGGAGAGGCTGAGATCATGTAGACTGACAGCCCGGGAGGAGAGAGACAGTGGAGGAGAGGCTGAGATCATGTAGACTGACAGCCAGGGAGGAGAGAGACAGTGGATGAGAGGCTGAGATCATGTAGACTGACAGCCAGGGAGGAGAGAGACAGTGGATGAGAGGCTGAGATCATGTAGACTGACAGCCAGGGAGGAGAGAGACAGTGAGGAGGAGAGGCTGAGATCATGTAGACTGACAGCCAGGAGAGAGGACAGTGAGGAGGAGAGGCTGAGAGACAGACAGTGAAGGGCTGAGACAGAGAGACAGACAGTGAGGAGCTGAGACAGAGAGGACAGACAGTGAGGAGCTGAGACAGAGAGACAGACAGTGAGGAGCTGAGACAGAGAGACAGACAGACAGTGAAAAGCTGAGACAGACAGAGAGACTGTCTGTCTGTCTGTCTGTCTGTCTGTCTATCTGTCTGTCTGTATGTCTGTTGTCTGTCCCTCTGTCTGTCTGTCTGTCTGTCTGTCTGTCTGTCTGTCTGTCTGTCTGTCTGTCTGTCTGTCTGTCTGTCTGTCTGTCTGTCTGTCTGTCTGTCTGTCTGTCTGTCTGTCTGTCTGTCTGTCTGTCTGTCTGTCTGTTTGTCTGCCTGCCTGCCTGCCTGCCTGCCTGCCTGCCTGCCTGCCTGTCTGTCTGTCTGTCCGTCTGTCCGTCTGTTGTCGGCCAAACATTGTTGTTTATCAGGACAAAGTACACAATGCAGACATGGAATTTGCCACAACGATAGATATAGGCAAACAAAGGCATCGCAGCAATGATTATCACCGCACACACACAATAACAGATTGCACACAGAAAAACACATTATTTGTCAGATTTGGGGAGTTTGAAGACATTTGGGGAGGGGTTTCCTGTAGCTAGATTGGTAGGAGCTTGTCAATAATTACATGCACACACACACACACACACACACACACACACACACACACACACACCTACACACACACACACACCACCGCACGCACGCACGCACGCACGCACGCACGCACGCACGCACGCACTGCACGCACACACACACACACACACACACACACACACACACACACACACACACACACACACACACACACACACACACACACACACACACACACACACACACACACACATTATTACATGTTTATTACAGTTTTGAGTAAACATCAAACATTTGTTTTTTCTTTCAAAGAATTATATCTTGCAGCATATTTTAAGTTTTTCTTTCTTATATTAAAATATATTTCGTTTTTAAGAATTTGTAAAGGATAGGCAAAAATAAGCATGTGCTTCAGCCTATTCCTTTTTTTCGGTTGTTGATTTTGGATTTTGTGTGTGATCTTGCTTGAATATGTACATTTGTGATTCTTTAAATTTAAAATTTTTCTTTTGTAAGTCCACACGGGTGTTTGATTTGTCTGTAAACAAGACCGAAAAATAAACTTCATTCATTCATTCATTCATTGTCAATAAGCACATGTGATTGAATTAATGTTATTTTGGTGCAACTATGTTTTCTATTTATTTTCCTTGTATACTATTGCTACTGTATTTTTTTTATTTTTTTTATTTACTTGTATGCATGTACATAACCTTGTTTTTGTTGCAGCCTCCCCCCCTTCCCTCAAAAGCCTTTGCTTTTGGTCAGGCTCTTTTGTATATAAGAATTTGTTCTTACTTGCTTGCCTGCATGGGTAAATAAAGTTTAAATAAAATAAAATAAATA
>NC_140170.1:72171232-72173732 GCF_963971535.1 Notolepis coatsorum
TTCTTTGTGTTGATTTGACATTAATTCCATGATTTCACTCAAGTAAATATCTGTTACAAGCTTCGGTCTTAAGTAGAAAAATGCGATTTTTAATCTAGATTAATCTAGATTAATTACAGAAAAATTTTGAGATTAATTAGTAAAAAAAAAATTATCTATTGACAGCACTACGACACATGCATGGCAAAACTTTTCGATCAACTTTCACCAACCAACCACATCCACCAGCAGAAGAAGAAGAAGTACTGTGTCATTATCTTACCCAAGAGCATCCTGTAGGCGTCCACACTCCTCCTCTCCAGAGTCCAAATGATCAACTGGCTCAAACCTCCTCTTTCTCCTTAAAAAAAAAACCTCCTACCCAGTATTTTATCCAAACGGGCGAAAAGACCAACGCGAATCTCAAGTGTCCACAGAGAGACGCTCACCACTGAATAATGTCAAGGACCAACTTGGGGAAACCGTCCAACATCGCAATGGACTTCTTATGAAAACCCCAGATCCTTTACTTCCTCTGCTTCTCCACGCCAGATGTGGATGCCCCCCCCCCCCTCCTCTCTGCCAGCCACTATGGTCCAGGGGTCTCGGTTTGCGAGGAGGCAGTCGTGGTTGTGTCCTTGCTTCAGGAGATGCCGTGGTCTGGCAACGCGGTGCGGAGCCGGAGAGCCTGGTATGTGTTCAGTGTAATATATTCAGCCTGGCAGGAGGAACACGGTGGAGAGAATACAGGACTGAATATAGGACTGAACCTCTCTCTCCTCTCTGGAGAAACCTCTGCACCACCACACTACGCCTGTCAGCCTCTCTCTCTCTCTCTCTCTCTCTCTCTCTCTCTTCTCTCTCTCTCTCTCTCTCTCTCTCTCTCTCTCTTCTACCTCCCCCTCTCTCTCACTCTCTCTCTCTCTCTCTCTCTGTATCAGTGGGTCTCAGTAGAGTCTCTCCCCTCACACAGAGCTACAGAGAACAGCCTCTCTCTCTCTCTTGGTTTTTGGGGTTGGTTATAACCTAAAGGCACCTTACATTCCCGTGCTCTGATTGGTGGGAGACCGGCCAATGAGAGCAGCCGCTGCCGAGCATGTTCTTGGGGTGGTTAGAATCAGGAGGCAGACGTTTTCTGGAGTGATAATGCTGCTGTCGCTTCTGCTCTGCCCTCCTCTCTGTCTGTCTCTCCCTCTCTCTCTCTCTCTCTCTCTCTCTCTCTCTCTCTCTCTCTCTCTCTCTCTCCTCTCTCTCTCTCTCTCTCCTCTCTCTCTATCTCTCTCTCCTGTCTCTCTCTCTCTCTCCTGTCCTCTCTCTCTCCCTCTCTCGTTCTTTCCTCCCCCCCTCTCTCTCTCTCTATCTGTGTGTGATGTCGTGAGTGCGTGTGTGTGTGTGTCAGAGACGTGTGTGTGAGAGACATGTGTGTGTGAGAGACATGTGTGTGTGTGTGTGTGTGTGTGTGTGTGATGTGTGTGTGTGACGTGTGTGTATGTGTGTGTGTGTGATGTTGTGTATGTGTGTGTGTGTGTGTGTGTGTGTGTGTGTGTACTGCTACTGGTGTGTGTCTATGTGGAGGGGGAGGGGGTGTCTGTTTTCATACAGAGCATCAGTGTATTTAGAAAACGCTGACAGGGAAGGTAACGAGTCATTCTAGAGAACAGCATTAACTGAAGAAAACTCAGCCAGTGACTGAATGCAGAGTGACAGGCTGAACGCCTGGATGAAAGGATGGAGAGAGAGGAGGAGAGGAGGAGAGGCTGAGATCATGTAGACTGACAGCCCGGGAGGAGAGAGACAGTGGAGGAGAGGCTGAGATCATGTAGACTGACAGCCAGGGAGGAGAGAGACAGTGGATGAGAGGCTGAAATCATGTAGACTGACAGCCAGGGAGGAGAGAGACAGTGAGGAGGAGAGGCTGAGATCATGTAGACTGACAGCCAGGGAGGAGAGAGACAGTGAGGAGGAGAGGCTGAGAGACAGACAGTGAAGGGCTGAGACAGAGAGACAGACAGTGAGGAGCTGAGACAGAGAGACAGACAGTGAGGAGCTGAGACAGAGAGACAGACAGTGAGGAGCTGAGACAGAGAGACAGACAGACAGTGAAAAGCTGAGACAGACAGAGAGACTGTCTGTCTGTCTGTCTGTCTGTCTGTCTATCTGTCTGTCTGTATGTCTGTTGTCTGTCCCTCTGTCTGTCTGTCTGTCTGTCTGTCTGTCTGTCTGTCTGTCTGTCTGTCTGTCTGTCTGTCTGTCTGTCTGTCTGTCTGTCTGTCTGTCTGTCTGTTGTCTGCCTGCCTGCCTGCCTGCCTGCCTGCCTGCCTGCCTGTCTGTCTGTCTGTCCGTCTGTCCGTCTGTTGTCGGCCAAACATTGTTGTTTATCAGGACAAAGTACACAATGCAGACATGGAATTTGCCACAACGATAGATATAGGCAAACAAAGGCATCGCAGCAATGATTATCACCGCCACACACACAATAACAGATTGCACACAGAAAAACACATTATTTGTCAGATTTGGG
>NC_140170.1:72178732-72273732 GCF_963971535.1 Notolepis coatsorum
TCATTCATTCATCCATTCATTAATTAATTCATAACCATCTTGCAGCGTTGTTTAAGATATCAATCAAAGCATTGCAACGTTAGAATAGTTAGGATATCAATTGTGCATGAAAGGACTATATTTATATTGTTTGATTAGTATTATGAGATTCCCTGGCAGATTTCGTACAGTCAAAATCCGTTGATCTTGAGTTTCAGTGAACACATTGCACTCACCGTCACCAGTCTGCGGTGGTCGAGATGTAACGTTAGTCCAGTTGACTCCAGCAGCCCTTCAAACATGTTCTTTATCTCGTTTCCATGTTGTATATTAATTATCTCTCCAAGTAGTTGCTAAATGGTTTGTTAGTTCGTTATTATTACTGCGTTCTTATTATGTAGATTCATAGCGAGCGTCCTCTTGTTGTTTACTGTAGAGAGCGTCTATTTCTTTCAGAACGTCAGTGGCCAATCAGAAGTGCGAAAACCAGAATGAGGCTACGGAAAGAAATAATAATAATAATAATAATAATAATAATAATACTTCGTTTTATATAGCGCCTTTCAGTCTACAGTAAACAAAACAAACGCAGGTGAAATAAGGACGCTCGCTATGAATCTACATAAAAAGAACGCAGTAACGAACTAACAAACCATTCAGTAACGTAAGTAGCGTTACTGAATTTCAAAAGTAATGCGTTAGAGTACTAGTTGCGGCAAAAAGTAACTTCGTTTCTGTAACGCGTTACTTTGTAACGCGTTAGTCCCAACACTGTATGTCACCTAGATTATTGTGCACCAGTATGCTCCTCTGCATCCAAAGGTCAACTAAAAAAATTGCAAACTGCCCAGAACAGAGCTGCAAGGTTAGTCTTACATTGTTCCATGAGAACAAACACTATAACTATGCACCGGCAACTCTCATGGTTATATATCGTATTTGCTTATCGCGTCCCGCTCTGAGCCTTATGAGATACCCCTTATCTCCTATGATACCTACTGTATCCTCAACAAACAACTACATGCACCCACACCTGTATGGGGCCCCGCCCCTATGGAGGCGTAGACCATATAACCATGACTCTGGTCACCAAACACCCTTCCTCTATTTTCGTTCCAGCGTACTGGCTGCGTGCACCATACGTAACTAGCAGGATGAAAAAGATCAGAGTCATAATGTTGAAAGCTTACCGGAGGTTGCTGGCCCCTGGCATCTTCGACGCATGTTTTCGGCGACACGACGGGCCTATGTTGATGTTCCTCGTCTGATGACAGCAGATCGAGGTTCAGCTGTACAAGATTGGCTGTCGGGCCGGTTTGTACCCAGGTAGGCCCTGTGTCTTCAGGCATGGGTATTAGTGTTAGTAATGCTGGTTTGTTTTGTTACACAACCATGTTGTGTGTTGGCGCCGGGGGCAGGATGGTTTGGTGAACGTTCACTGCAGGGAACGGTTTCCAAGCTGTCTTGGGCGTGCTACTAAACATCTAATGCTATGCTACATGCTATCGCTAATGCCACATGCTATCACTACTGCTAACTGCTACGCTGTTCTAATGTCTCCGCCGTGAGATGTTGTCACTTCTCCCTCCTCTTGCCCGGTTCATCAATGAAGGTCAGTCGGTAGCTGTTGTGTTTTTTTTTGCTGAGTCCTATTTACCTTTTTTCGGGTAAATGGGTTGACAACAGGGTAGGCCGTGGCTAGGTATCCTAGCCAGGTATGTTACCTTGTGTTCCGGCGGGGTCTATGGAACGGTGTCCCCATCTGGGGCGATGCGTGAGCTCGGCGGTGTAGCAGTAGAGCTATATTACTGCAGGATGGGACTTAACGGCGGGTTATGGCTCAGCTGGCTAGTTCCTATCCACATTGGCGTCGGGTAGTGGGGCTATGGGTCCAGCCGACATGGTAAACATGTTGCGTGTCTGTGCGCAGGCGTTGTTGATCTGGGTCCCACATCGCCTCACGCTAGGCTGTAGTAGTATAGGGGCAGGGCCGCCTGGGAGAAATGTGAGGCCCTGGGCGAATTTAAACGCGAGGCCCCCCACCCCCTGAGGCGGCCCTGTGTAGTGGGCTATTGTTTCGTTCTGTCACTCTGCTATGAGAAGGTCTGTCTTGCTACAGTTTTCTCTCCTCTCAACCATTCATACTGACGGTCAATCGGTATACTGGGGGAGTAGTGCGGGGGGGGGCTTTGTTTACCTTTTTTGGTAAATGGGCTAAGCTAGGGCTGGTGTGCTGTTGTGAATATTTTGAATGAAGGCGGGACTAGTTCGCTCTGGTCCGCCTCCCCTTAACGTTGTGTGTATGGGTTTGCTCATTCTACAGTATTTTGTGGTTTAGTTCTTTTATTCATTTAACCCTTTCATGGTGCACACCACAGTGGAGGTTGCTGTTTGCAACCACCACTGGTGCTCCGTGTTAACATCAGTCCTTTGTTTTTGACATATTGAAACAGTGCCCGCCCGGCCGACGCCATGGGTGGGTCGGCCTGGCGAGTGGCTGGTGGGCTGTTAAAGCTTGTACCGCCACGGTATGGAATTGGCAATGATTAGAACTGTGTTCGAATAGCTGTTTTTTTTTCTATTAAAAAAATGGTGTCTGGTGGCGGGGCCTTGAGGGCCAGCCGACGTCGACACATCGCGCGAGGTTGTTGACGTTATTAGCTTTGACCCAGCCGCAAGCTATAACCGCTCAGGGTTCCCCTCTCCGCAGGGGATTTTGGTCTTCTGCTGGAGCGCGGGCGGTATTGTCCTAGGCCCTACACCGCCTCACACCGCGCAGCCAGAAGAAGAGAGAGCACGGCCTCGTCAGCGGCGATGACGAGGCCCTCGACAGGCGGCCATGTTTTCCCCCGCCGGAGGTATCCTGGGCGTTGATTCTACAGGTGTCCACAAGGCCGACAGCCTTGGCGGCCGAGGGATCGGCCATGTAGGATGGGTTCGGCTTGAACAAACAAGCCGCCACCGTCCTGCCGCGAGCAGCCCGCTCTCCGATCACTCCCTTCCCCAACACCAGCGGAAAAAGTGGGCTCTGATTGTTTCCTTTGGCTGCGGGCCGCGTGCCTTCGTTGATGCGCGGGCGGCCCCCCTTTCGCTTCTCATGGGGACAGGGGCTGACACCCAGTTGATGGCTGAGCCTGGGTCTGTCCGTGAGAATGTTGTGCTGTCAAGCGGCTCCCACACCTTGAGCTGTGTTGGTTGAGCCTGGTGTTACGTCTGTCAACTTAAGTGTTGTCAGCAGGGGGGCTCGAAACCTTTTGAGGCACACAGTGCGGGCTTCCCCGGCCTCGCCTTCGCCAGGCCAGGTATCATGTTGGTGCCTCCCACTCCTGAAATATTGGCAAGTGGTCGCAGCTCACATGATTTGGGGTGGTAGTAATATCACTGCAGGGCTACGGTGTGTAGGAACCCATGGGGGCCTTACACCTTGCATGTCCGGCTGCAGAACAACTCCTCAGCATGTTCTGGAGGGGTGTTCAGTGGGGGGGCTTTTTTCATCGGAAGCCCCCCGTATCAGACCGGCCCTTTCTGTCGGGGTTCCCCCTTGGGTGCGATTGCCTCGTGGGTGGTGTCAGGGTCAGATGTTCCGACACGGAACACGCTGCTCGCACGGTTCCAGGGTTGGCTACGCACAGCGGGGGACTGGGCCAACTATCTACAGTTCCTGGCGGACCTGCGCCATGTGACGGCGGGTGCGTTGGGAGTGTCGTCACATATGACTACGGCAGTACCATATGTCGAGGTGGATGGAGAGAACGCTGAGGCGGGGACTTGTGTTTACACAACCCCACCCGTTTTCAGGTTTGGTACAGACCCTATTGTCAGGGTCTCCAGCAGTGACAGCTCTGGTCAACGAGATCCAATCTCTGTGGACGAAGCAAGCCATCGTCGTGGCGTTCTCCTCCCGGTGTTCTCTGCCTGAGAAGTCGGGAGGGAGGGGTGTAAGACCCAGGCTGGACCTGTCCCATGGGAAGGTTCAGCATTTTTTGGATCGTCTCCTACCTGTTGAACACTGTCAGGTGAGGGTCTGGTTCTCCTCCATAGACCTGTAGGATGCGTATGCGCATCTCCGATCTTCCATCCTAGGGCTTACCTACGCTTCCTTTGCAGGGTTAGCGTATGAGTACCAGAGGCTGCCGTTCGGTTTTCTCTGGCTCCCCGCATCTTCACCAAGTGCGTGGAGGCCGCACTGGGGCCTCTGCGTCGTCAGGGGTTACGGAGTGTTCTGCCCTGATGACGTTCTGGTCCTTCGCGGTCAAGGTGGATCGTCAGGTCTCGTACCAGGCAGGTCTCTACCAGCCTGGGGTTGCTGTAGACTGGATGTAGAGTACTCCTCTTCCCAGTCAACGGTTGGAGGGCTATGGGCATCCATCTCAGAGCGTGTTGTCAACACGCTTGGGAGGTTCCGTCCTAGGACGGTTACGGCGCTGTCTCACGTCGCGCTTTCACCGACGCCTCCCTCGCTGGTGACGCGTCGGGCCAACGCAGTAGGGGGCAGCTGGCAAACCATGCTGCCCGGTCTGCGCTACGTTCAATGTGTTGGTGTTGAAAGCGGTCCTTCTGGTCCACAAATGGTGTTGATCAGGACGGACGATACGACGTCAGTGTCGTGTATCGACAGACAGGGAGGAGTACGCTTCCCCTGTCTGCACCAGGCGGCGGGCGGCTGGCAATGGGCGTCCTCCATCTGCGCGGCCTGAGGGCTCCCCACATCCCCGGCAGGGAGAATGTGGGTGCAGGTGTACTGTCGCGGGGCGGTCCTCATCCTGATGGGTGAGGATTACGTCTGGACATGGCCAGGCGGGTCTGGGACCGATGCCGTGCCGCCAGGGATTCTTCCCCATACATCTGTTAGGTCAGTTGTTGGGACGGGTACGTTGAGGGGCGCAGGTTCTTGATCCTGCTGGTGTTACCATCTGGAATGCGCATGCTCCCTCCACTGTCGCGCTTACGCGGGCAGATGACATATGTTCCAAGTGCTGTGTAAGGCGGGGGGCCGGGACTCAGTCTCCTGCCCCCTGGATGCTGTCCTTAGTTACCTCCAGTCTCTCCTTGATAGACTGTCGGCTTCGACGGTGAGGGTATATGCAGCAGCTATATCCTCCTATCATGAGGGGTTTGAGGGGATGTCTTGTTCAGCCACCCTCTTGTGAAGCGTTTCCTGCTTGGCGCTCGATGCGTTAAGCCGGTGCAACGCTCCTTGGCTCCGACTTGGGATCTTCAATTGGTCCTCGGTCGGTTGTCCTTGGCCCCGTTTGAGCCGCTCGAGCAGGCGCCGTTGGGACAGCTGTCCTTCAAGACCGCATTCCTACTGGCTGTCACTTCCGCTAAACGCGTAGGTGAGCTCTGTGCTCTCTCGGTACGTCCAGAGTGCCTGTCTTTTCGGACCGATTGCGGTGCCACTCTGCGACCTAATCCTGCTTTCGTGCCTAAGAATATTCGGAGTTCCTTCCGCTCCCGGGATATTGTGGTTCAGGCGTTTTGTCCTCCTCCTCACACTAGTGAGTTAGATGCGGGCCTTCACCTGTCATGTCCAGTCCGTGCTTGGGGATTTACCTCAGCCGTACTCAGGACTTCAGGGTTACCAACCAGCTTTTTGTCTGTTACGGTGGGGCTCGTGCTGGTAAGGCACTGTCGGAGCAGCGCCTGTCCCATTGGTTGTGCGAGGGCATTACCCTCTGCTACACGTTGGCTGGGCAGGATCCCCCTGGGGGCGTCAGGGCGCACTCCACTCGTGGGGTGGCTGCTTCTGCCGCTCTCCTGGGTGGGGCCTCGGTGGAGGACATCTGTGCTGCAGCTTCATGGTCCTCCCCGGGTCCCTTTGTAAGGTTTTACCTCATGGACATGACCGGGGGTTCTGTCTCCCAGGCGGTTCTGGGGTCTGTGGCCTTTCCTGCTTCCCGTCCTTGGTCGGGTAGCAGGAGTGTATGGGTATGGGCCACAGTGTGTTGAGTCACACGTGGTTCCGCCTGTACGGTGTGTTCAAGGGGTTCTGGTTCCCTCTTGTTCGCATTCAGGTGGAGTTGACTGCGCCCCCCCTTCATTAGGAAGGATGGGGTGACAGGGCTCCCCGCACCCCTTGATGTGGGCTTACGGGTCCTCAGGGGGTACATCTGTCGGGTCTCGCGTCCGCTCTTCCCCATATCTCATAAGGCTCAGAGCGGGACGCGATAAGCAAATACGATATATAACGATGGTTATGTAGATAACCTAGTTATATTAGTATTGGCTGAGCGTCCCGCTCTGCGCGGCCCTGAGTTCCCTCTTGAGGGATCTTTTCCTGGAACGGGATTTGGCGAGGAAGGGTATTTGGTGACCAGAGTCATGGTTATATGGGCTACGCCTCCATAGGGGCGGGGCCCCATACAGGTGTGGGTGCATGTAGTTGTTCGTTGAGGATACAGTAGGTATCATAGGAGATAAGGGGTATCTCATAAGGCTCAGAGCGGGACGCTCAGCCAATACTAATATAACTAGGTTATCTACATAACCATCGTTAACGGTAGAGAATAAACTGGTTTTCAACACAGTTAACATTTTCAGGAATACTGTCTTTTCGTCTCAACCTGTTTTCTTATACAAACAAATTGTCAGATGCAGTCAGGTTCATTCTTATTTTACTATGTCAGCTGATGATGGACAGATTATGTTACCACGTCCAAAATCAAATGCTTTAAAGAGGACTGTTGTTTATCGTGCCATCAATCATTGGAATAACTGCCCACTGAACATAAGTAAATTGAATAGTAAAGTGTCTTTCAAATACCACCTGAGAATGCACTACTTAAATATGTGAGCAAAATATTCTGATGTTGATAATGATGTCTACAATGTTTTACTGTTTTTAGATTATCATTGTTAATTGTGATTGTCATATGTATCTCATGTTGTTATGTTTTGTGTTTTCTGTTGTCTTTCTGTGTGGACCCCAGTAAGACTAGCTCGTCACTTAGGTGACAGCTAATGGGGATCCTTTTAAACAATAAACAATAAACCAGGGCCCTATTCCCCGTACCTGGTTCAACTAAGTCGATCAAAAGTCCCATTATCCAGATTCAATTAACCCGATGTTTGAATCCAGGCTTTCCCTGTTCCTCGAAGGTGGATTCAGTCTCGTTAATTCGAACCAGACTTGATACTCAGGATAATTGCACGCGGCCACCTCACCTGAAAAGACAGCAGGTGTAGATCGCAGAAATCCTGATTTTCCAACGGCATTGATTGATTGATTGATTTAAAACTTTATTAACAAGATTGCAGAATGGGTACAATACAGTACGGCTCAATAGCCTCGCCGAGAAGTTAAATGCATAATCTATAGGCTCATTTTAAGTCCCTCATTACCCCAATCAATCAGATTATATTTCTTTAAATGTGCCTGCTGGCAGTAGGCTTAATGGAATGAATAATCAAATGAGATCTTGCTAGCGAAAATAATTAGTTCAACTCTTTCAGAATAAGGATAAAAACAAGCCCAAATAGTATATCTAATTGATACGAATTATATTATGAGGATATCTGTACTGTATGTGCTTAGGTATTATGTACTATATAAATACATGGTTCCCAAAGAGAGGCTTGGAGGGAGGCTTGCAGTTACTGTTATGGTTTGTAACCGACCCCAATCGCACAACACAAGACAGGTATGAGAGTAAGCCAAGAACAGGGCATTTATTGAAAACAAAGAAAAACGGCACTGTCCCTTTAAGGGAGAACACAAAATACTGGATAACAAGAAGGGAAAGGTACAGTGCCTTTAAGAGGCGAGCTGGCTAAGGGGAAGGCAAAGGGAAGGCTAAAGGAAACAGGGCCGGGGCAAGGGAAAGCAGGAACAGGGAGGACTAGGAGGACTGGACAGGGAGGACTAGGAGGAACTAGAGAGGGGAGAACAGGGACAAAGGCCCGCGGAGGCGGGCTGGGGAGAGGGAGGACTGGAAGGACTAGATAGGGAGGACTACTGGGACAGAGAAAACAGGGTGAGGCCTTGGAACAGGGCGAGGGCTGGAGCTGCATACTGGGACAGAGAAAACAGGGTAAGGCCTAGGAACAAGCATTAATGAAAGTTGCTGCTCTGCAGCTTCTCCCGGGATGGTTAGTCTGGGGAAGCAGGTGGGTACATCAGAGCCGAGAGGGAGAGAGGGAGTGGATTAGCTCAGAGTACAATGGGGAACAGAGCAGGTGATGGAGAGGTGACTAGTCCCAAAAACAGAGTAATCAAAGTGACAGAATCTTCGGTGTATATACACACTGTGAGTAACGTCCCAAAATACAAAACCAAGTGAATAATATCGTCGGTGTGTAAACACACAGTGAGCGATGGTAAGGCCAAAATATTATCCCAATGAAACAATCCAAAAAAGGCTGAACGCTGGGTGAGTGACTGTCTGATAAAAAGCAGGAATCTTCAGTGTTAAATAAACACACGAAAAACGGATAGGATCAAAGACAGTCATAAAAACTCACCCAGGCGCTGTGCGTAAAGAGCGTTGGAACAAAACGGAGCGAGCGCGTCGCCACTGGAAACGGGTGTCCAAGGGGAGGTCTGAGTGGTGCGCGACTGCTTGGAGTAAGCGCCGGTACGGAGGGCGCATCTGGCGCGGAGGTCTGAGTGGTGCGCGACAGCTTGGAGTATGCGCCGGTACGGAGGGCGCATCTGGCGCGGAGGTCTGAGTGGTGCGCGACTGCTTGGAGTGCGCGCCGGTACGGAGGGCGCATCTGGCGCGGAGGTCTGAGTGGTGCGCGACTGCTTGGAGTGCGCGCCGGTACGGAGGACGCATCTGGAGTGCGTCTGCGCGGAAGAGCGCGCCAGGCTCGGATGTCTGGATGGTGCGTCTGGGCGTCTGCTGCGCGGAGGTCTGGATGTGCGTCAGGACGTCTGCTGCGCGGAGGTCTGAAGTGGATCACTGGGATACCTCCCGTGGAAGTTTTAGAGAGCACAGTCCAGTGTCTCCCTCAGGCAACGGCGACAGGAGGCGAAGGCTGGAGCACATCTCACGCCGGAGATGAAAACAGCATAAACAGACAGTGGACCTCCCGAAGGAGTCTTGGTGATAGAGAATATGATACGGAATGATACGGCATGTTACGGCACGACCCGACGAGGGACAGAGGGGAGAGCGAGGTACTTAAAGCCCACAGGGGAACTAATTAGAATGCACCACAGGTGCGTGAAGGTAATTGATACTTGAAACTAGGAGTGTGTGTTCGGCACAAGACCAATCAAACACATAATGACAGGTAGTCCAAGGGTGTGGCTGCTGAGAGCGAACGAACGCGAGGGTGGGGGCTAGTGAGGTGAGGAGAATGCAATTGATTAACAGTAGGCTTAAAGGAAAGAGCGAGTAGGTGAGCAACAGGCTTAAAGGAACAGAGCGAGTAGGTGAGCAGCGGACAAAACCTCACAGTTACACTATTAATCAGGTTTTAATCTGTTTTGGACATCATCCATACATGCATTGAATTGATTAACCTTTGGTTTATACCAGTGACACCTCATGTTCATCATCAGATAACAGTGCTTGAAAAGATAAATGCATTTTCTCAAATTTATTCATCAAAAATGTCAAAGGCTCATTCAATTGATCAAGTCACGTCACGTCATCAAATCCATCAAATAGCGCATCTCCTCATATTTTAAACCCAGTTACAATATCACAATAACGCGTGACTGTCACAGTGACAGTGATACAATTAAACAATCCACAGATTCAGATTCCTCATAATTCATATCCACAATCCACGCATAGACGCTTCAATGTATGCTTGAAATAAACAGCGAAGAATATTAAACTAATCAGAGCCAACCGCCCGATAGGTTTCATTCATTAAAAATATCCCTGCGGGATTCACATTTGCAATGCGCCGTTATTAAAATAACCACATGCAGTGTATCGCGACTCCGAGCGCCGTATCCGTATAAATATGATGTGCATTATTTAGGACAAAGTAAATCTATAGGCTGAATGTGATTTATTATCAGCATCTTAGGTATATTATTTTACATTTCAAAAGCCCCCTCTAGAAGAACGAAGGACAAAAACATAATTCAGAATGGTATAATGGGATCTAGACTGTGAGAATTATTTCAGGAAGCGAGCTGCATTTCTTTGCGAGGGTGTGGCCATGCAGGTTATCCAGCTAACTGAACTAAACTCTGCCCTCGACCAGGTTCAAACTTTCTGATCTGTTGCCATAGCGACTTAGACAATCCGACGTCGGGGAACGGAAATGTCTGGCTTAAGTCAAGCTATGCTGAAAATTATCCGGCTAACTCAGTTAGCCAGGTACGAGGAACAGGGCCCAGTATAGGCCCTATCTAGAATTGTTTTGAGCACACAAGTTAGATTTGTATACATTATTAAAGGGGAACTATCTTATAAATGGCCTTTTTGAGTGTTTAGCATTGTTTCCTAGCTATGTGAACTTATATTAATATGATCTATGTCTCAAAATTCTCATATTGGCGCATTCTTCCAATTCTCCTCTCACAATATTCACCCTCACTGAACTGAGTCGTTTGAAAATGTGCCTATACAGTATGTGATGTCATATAGTCACTGCTGCATGTTAATGTTCAGGCGAACACGACGCTCAGCAGGCCCGGCGCAGTGGTTTAGGAGCCCAGGCTCAAAACAGCTCGAAATCTTGAGGTAGAAAAATGCTGTTTTTGAGGACTTGATTAGAAATACAAAACAATGAATAAAAAAAATATATATATTACAGAGGTGTTCCATAGACTCACAGGAATTGTGTAAAAGTGCCCAAATAGTGAAAGAAATAGTAAAATAGTTCCCCTTTAAAACATTTGAGTTAACTAGATGGAATATATACGTTTTTGTTTATTGCTCAACCAATCAACTGAATATATATTGGTCTATTACTCTAATATTTACAAACATTACCACCAACCATTGCCATTTAAAATATATACATATAGTTGTTATCTGCTGTCATGTCCCCAATACCAGAGGTGTAAAGTACTTGAGTAATTGTACTTTGTTACAAGTACTGTTTTTTGGGATTTGTACTTTACTCGAGTGTTATTAGGTTTGTATACTTGTACTTTTACTCAATTACATTCCAGAGGAAAAAAAACATACTTTTTACTCCTTACATTTAAAACGCAGACCTACAAAGTACAAAGTACAAATCTCGCAGGTCCAACCACATTTAATTTGTTTCTCTGGCTGAACTAACATTAACGTTATTAATCCTGCGGCCGTGCTTTATTTAAAAACAGCCAATCAAATCCCCATCAATGGAAAATTAACCGCCTACCCATGCTGATTGGTCCTTGTGCAAGACTAGAAAGCGGGGATCTTTGATTAAACACCTGCTATCAGAAAGTTTTAACTTTTACTTTTTAGTACTTAAGTACATTTAAAAGTAGAAACTTTTTAACTTTTACTCAAGTGTGTTTTTAGCCACTCTGAATTTTACTTGAGTAAGATTTTGAGATGGTACCCATACTTTCTGGGTACTTTTTACACCCCTGCCCAATACTATGTTTTGGAATTTTGGTGGTGGGCGATATTTGAATCATGGATTGTGCATGTCCTTTTAATCTATACACACACACACACACACACACACACACACACACACACACACACACACACACACACACACACACACACACACACACACACACACAGACACAGACACAGACACACACAGACACACACACACACACACACACACACACGCACGCACGCACGCACGCACACACACACACACACACACACACACACACACACACACACACACACACACACACACACACACACACACACACACATACACTAAAAAACACCTCCAGCAGAACACAATAACCTTAATGACTGTGGGTCAGACAGTCCAGTTAACCAGACACCACTGACCCTGTCAGGGACGTGCACAGGACTTTAGAGGGGCAGGTGCTCAAAGGCTGAAAAGGGCACTATACCTGTGTGTGTTATAACCGAGTGCGCGAAGCGTTCAAGCCTGATTTTTGGGGGCCCTTTTCAGGCGGGGGGCCCGCGTGTATGCTTTCTACAACGCAGTTGCGTTTCCGGGTTGCTCTGATTGGCCGCTGACCCCACGTGACCCTACGCTATTACGCCCCCCTTATCTGACGCTCTACAGCTCTCCGTAACTTCCTCGCAGAACAGCTGCTTCCGTATTTATAATATTGGAAACGCTGCGCTGTAATAACAACATTAACGAGCGCTGTGATAACAACATTAACGAGACTCTCGTTGTGTCTATTCTGCTAACGCTAACGTTAGCGCTAACGTTACCTCTCATTGTGTCTATTCTACAAGCTTTAACGTTACCTAGGCTCTCGTGTCTATCTGCTAACGTTCTCGCGTCTATCTGCTAACGTTAGCATTAGGTAATAACCGGTTTAAAATGGATGGTGATTACCTCAACCTCTACTGTCTTTATATGAATGAACACAACACTCTAACTCACCATCTTTAGATAATAAAGTACTCAACCCACCAGTTTGCACGCTGAGGAGGCTGTGCAAACTGCAATGGAATATGGGGCATCTCTCTCTCTTTACCTAATACCTAAGTATTCTATCCTGACATTTTTCAGTTGGAAGGGCATTATATATGCGCATTTTTTTTAAACTTTTTTATGAGGCTCAAAAGGGCAGGTGCTCAAGCACCCCTTTGGCTCTATGTCTGCACGTGCCTGGGCCGTTAATCTTCCCAATCAGCGTTTGACCTGGAGAGTTGGTTGTCCCCCTAGTGGTCAGTTAAAGATAGCACAGTCCTGTTTGCCTGGAAACGGCTGTTAACATGGAGGTTATAATAGGAAGGAGGGCGAACAGCTTGCACTATTAATATATACACACAGATAAATAAACACATCACATAAACACTTCCCCTGCATGTTGGAATATTTTCCACTACAGGCTACAATGATATCAAAGCCCTTGCAGTTACCATCTTCCTGGACTTAGTTTGAAACAGCACTGTGCAATATTACACCTACTGTAGACCTCAGTATATTTTTACTGTATTTATTTACTGTATATTTTATTCCATTTTATTCTATTTTACTCTACTCTTATCCTAGCCAACTTGATTTGATTCATTTTATTATTCTAATTCGTGACCTGTTCTGTCTAAATGTTTAAATGTTGAGCGATTTGCAGTGTCAAATTTCCCACGGGATAATAAAAGTATTTCTATTCTATTCTATTCTATTCTATTCTATTCTATTCTATTCTATTTAGGCCACAATGTGGTTCAAAACTAAAAGAATGAATGGGTGCATGCATACACTAATGATAAAATAAACATATATATATTAGCAGGAAGAAAGACTGTCAGTTTTTAAATATTTGTCTTGTTATTGTCTGCATTGCTTTTACCCTTTATCTTATTCTATGCATTGCTTTTATTCTGTCTATTTCATGCTCATTGAACGTCTGTTTTTTGACACTTTAGGCTGCAATTCTTGTGTTAAAGGCGCTATACAAATAAAGTTTATTATTATTATTATATACTTTCTGGATCACAGGCCACGTATGTAGGCCTACTGTGTGTACTGAGTGTCACATCAGTTTAGATAAATTCATTTCAGATCAATTATCAGAGCCCTCAGACAAATTTGTCAGATTGTGAATATGTGTGGTGTTGTTGTTGTTGTTGTTTTTGTTGTTGTTATTGTTTTCCACTTGTGATACGGACACAATCAACTGTACTGTGAAGCTAACGGTGACGTCTCAGAAGAATGCAGGTTGAACTGGAACTCAGCTCTGCCTCAGTATATTTTAATGAAGCACTAACAACAAAATGCACTACACCAAAACAAAAAGGTCAACTTCAAAGTGTTGAATTATTTAATTATGCAGTTGAATCATGAGTAGCCTTAACTCATTGGACGCCACCGCTTAAGTGCACGAGAGGGCGGTAGAGCGCCACCGCTTTAATCAATGGGAGGACTGGGAGATTTGCGAGTGCTTAAAATATATCTTAAATTATGGCTATGGGTCTAATACACTCGTCGATTATCAGTGAGTTGCTTGCAGTCAACATGTACAAAACGGATTGTTTTTTCATCTGTACATTTCCGTTTTATACCATTTTGAATACGAGTATAGTTTTGGTGATTTCTAGTAATTCCAGAGAAAGACGCGATAATAGCTCTTTAGTGGAATACACAAAACACGTTGACATTTTTCGGCTGATTATCGAATCTTCCTGAAATCAACGCTAGATCATCATTATTGTCCTTCCTCGTGCATACATGAAATGGCCCTCGTAGCGTGCCCCCCCCCCCCCCCCCCCCCCCACCTCCTGCACCCAACGGAAAACAGCCACACATATACACACAGTTACAGCGTCAATCGGGGTAGAAATACATATCAGATCAACGATCAAATTTATATTTAATTACCTTGTATCTGATGTAATGCAAAAGAAATAATCAAATTATCTGATCGCCATTTGAAGTACTGGGCGCGGAGGTCCGTGCCACGTTCAACAGCATTGCATATGAGGAGGGGGGGGCAGCGTCGCAGATCTATCGTTGAAATCAGGTTACCTCGCCTGATTATTTAAATCACGCCCGCACGGCTTGGATCGTCCCAGAAAAAAATATATACCATTCCCAGTGGAGTGCAATACCAGCCGGAAGGCGTAGGGGGTGGTATTTGCCCTTTTGCGAGCTCAGACCCATTCCCAACGATAACATCAGGCTGGATGGATGAAAATGAATGGATATCGCTAATAAAAGAAATAACAACCAAAACCCGACTATACTCGTGATTGGCGCTCAAGCAATGGCGAGTTAACCTGACTATACTCGTGATTGGCGATGAATGACTTAAGAATCCTTTCATTGAGGTTTTCAATAAAAAGAAAAAAAAATAAGAAAAAAGAGAAACAAAATAAATTAAACATTTTAAAAACCAATCCCATGGGTTGGGCAGATACCATCCACACTTCTACAAACTGTAACACAATGTAGTATCATATAAAAAATTATAATAACAATGACAATCAGAACAGAATCAAATAGGACACTCCCAACAACACCCCAACCCCACCCCCCTCTCGCCACCCCCTTGATTATTTAAAATAGCCGTAAGACACAGTGTCTAGAAATAAAGAAGTACAGCTAAAGCTGTAGCTGTTTCCATGAAGCCAGGTGTTATTTTCCAACCAAGGGTAGAGTGGTAACGCATATCGTGCCATGTTGTTTGGGCTGTTATGGAAGTATGCCAAGAAGGGTTCTCGGGTCTTAAAGAATTTCCTCTGAGCCACTCACTGAGAAGCGTATCGCCTCCAAGTTAAGGCGGGACGTGATGTCTCGCCGAATGGAAATGTTCCTGCACAATGTGGACACTCCACCTTTAGATAGTGGGTCAAAAGAAGGACATGTGTCCGCGGGGTTAGGAAAGCACTGCAAGATAGAATGCACATCACAAGTCAAGTCAAGTGTTCCTTTATTAATCCCATTGGGGAAAGTAAATGTAAGTGAACAATTTAAAGATCTGTAAATTATGAAATAAATGCGTTTTGGGTAAGTCATGTTTCTCTGACAGTTGATTGAAAGAGATAAAACAGTTATCTTTGAACATGTCTTTTAAACCATGTGATGCCTTTCCAGTGCCTGTCCTGATAGGTTCAGTCGAGATAGGATTAAAAGATGAAGAAGAAGAAGAAGAAGAAGAAGAAGAAGAAGAAGAAGAAGAAGAAGAAGAAGAAGAAGAAGAAGAAGAAGAAGAAGAAGAAGAAGAAGAAGAAGAAGAAGAAGAAGAAGAAGAAGAAGAAGAAGAAGAAGAAGAAGAAGAAGTCTTTATTTGTCTTGCAGCAACACACACATGTAAGATGAGCGACACACAGGAACACACACACACACATGCATTGGGTCACCGATGAAATGCCTCTCTGCGCTTGACCCATCCCGTCGTACGCCCCAGAAACCAATTCAAGTTCAAGTTTCAAGTTCAAGTTTGTTTATTAGTTGTCACAATAAAATACATGTACTTTACGGTGAAATGCTTGGTTCTGTATGAGCCCCTGAGAGTGTGCTTCATACAGTAAAAAAAAGTAAGTAAAAAGGTAAGTAAAAGAGGAATATACAATATACAATACAATATACAATCTAAAGTACAGCCTAAGTACAATCTAAGTACAGTGAGTAAAAATGAGTGCTCCTGTCCGTCTTCGTCAGGGACGCGACAGCTAGCGATCTGTTCTGCATGTTTTTCCGTTGGGTTTATCACTTTTTTGGGGGGGGAACCCTTGTGAGCACGGGTGGAGAACATGCAAACTCCACACAGAAAGGCTCGGGAGATACCCCACCTGGGCACCGGCAACCTTGGACCCCAAGCGGGAATCAATCCCAGGACCTTCTTGCTGTGTTGTGTCTATTGGTTCAGTCAGAGAGTAGCTACATGGTGCACCGAGGAATGCTGGAGGTGAAATATGCTGGCGTGATTTTAACTCCAGAGATGTTCATTATGGGCTATTGGGCTGAAGGTAGAAGTGGCTCCAAAAAGCAAGACAACAAATAGTCAGCAGCCCAGTAATAGTGATGGATATCAGGGAGCACCATGTCTGTTGAACCTCTGGAGTAGGATCCTGTTTGTTCAGGGTGGGAGGGCGGCAGTGGCTCAGGAGGTAGAGCGGTCGGAGGTAGAGCGGTCACCTGGTAATCTGAAGGTTCCCAGGTTTGATTCCGGCTCCTCCCAGCAGCGCGTCGAAGTGTCCTTGAGCTAGACAGTTAAGCCCTAACTGCTCCCGATGAGCAGGTTGGTACCTTGCATGGTTGCCTGTAACGCTTGGGTTCTCTGGCCCCGCCTGAGAACCACCCACCATTCTGACACCTGTCACTTGGCTTCCCTGTCACTTGTCTCCCTGTCACTTGTCACTTATTGTTTGGGTCTCTTGATTGGTTGTCAGGTTGGTGCGCTTGTCTGGAATGTGGTCTTACTTAACCCCTGTCTTTCTACTTCCAGTTGTCGGATCTTCTCATTCTCCTGCAGAGTACACGGCGGTACCGCAGACACTGGACGTTGCTGTCATTATTGTTATCATTATTATCTTCTCTCCTAGACGCCCTGCGTCAGTGTTACTACCTGTTGGAATTACTCTAGGTGTACCTTTCTACAAATAAAGAGAACCACCGTTAATGAGTAAACACCCTCTCTGCTTCTACTTATTACTCCACAACTGGAACCTACCTGTCTCTGTCGTAACAGAAGATCCAAACACCAAAGGTTCCATGGAGTCGTACGCAGAGATGCACCGGAAACTGGAGAACGTTCTGGGGCAAGTATCCAAGCGACAACAACAGGTCAGCGCCAAGCTGGTTCGACTGGGAGGACTCGCCATTTCCTCCCAGGAGACGGCGAGTTCGGCGCCGGCCACGGGCCAGAGAGCCAGTACCGAGGTGGCTCTGGATGGTCGGCCGCTGGGCAGTGGGAGCATCACCCACCGCACTGCTCCCATGCACATTCAGGTGGCGGGTGGTGGGTGGGAGTGGTTGCAATTTTTCGTGCTTGTCTCCCCCATTTCTGTCATGGTTTTAGGTCATCCCTGGTTAGCGTTTCACAACCCTGTGATTAATTGGTGCACGGGTGAACTCTTAACGGGGAACGGCGTTGAGTCTGGCTTTGGCGAGAGTTTGCCCACCCCCCCCCCCCCTCTTCTCTTTTGTCTCCCTCTTCTCTCTCCAGGATGGTGGGGAGCGTTGCAGATGCTGTCAGCCCTACCAATCCCGATTTGATAGGTGTACCTGAGATCTATTGGGACCTGGCGGACGTTTTTAGCTAAACGCGTGCTAAAGCACTACCGCCTCATAGATCTTACGACTACCCCATTAATCTTCTACCTGGTACCTCTCTGCCCGTGGGCGTATGTTCTCCCTCTCGCACCCTGAGACAGTGTCTATGAACACTTACATTGAGGAGGCATTGCTCGCGGGGCATATACGTCCTTCCACATCTCCTGCCGGCGCTGGGTTCTTTTTCGTTGCTAAAAAGGATGGTTCCCAGCGACCGTGCATTGATTATAGGGGGTTGAACAATGTATCCATCAAGAACCGTTACCCGTTGCCTCTCATGGACACCGCCTTTGAGTGCTTACAGGGGGCACAGGTCTTCTCTAAACTTGATTTATGTAATGCATACAATCTGGTCAGGATTAGAGAAGGAGATGAGTGGAAGACTGCATTTAACACACCCAATGGGCATTATGAGTATTTAGTCATGCCCTTTGGCTTGGCTAATGCTCCAGCAGTCTTCCAAGCCCTGGTTAACGACGTGCTGCGGGACTTAATTGGGGTGTCGGTGTTCGTTTACTTAGATGACATCCTGATTTTTTCTCCCGATATGGTCCAACACCAAGTGCACGTTCGTGAGGTGCTAGACCATCTCCTCGAGCATTAACTATTTGTTAAGGCAGAGAAGTGTGTGTTTCACACCGACATCGTTTCCCTCCTGGGCTTTGTGTTGACGAAGGGTGATCTTCGCATGGATCCAGCCAAGGTGAGTGCAGTCTTGGACTGGCCACGGCCTTCGTCGCTCAAGGAGTTACAAAAATTTTTGGGCTTTGCACATTTCTACAGGCGTTTTATTCGCAATTTTAGCGCCTTAGCCAATCCGTTAACAGCTCTCACTAAGTCCTCTCTCCCTGGCTTTGAATGGTCGCCTAGGGCAGAGTCGGCCTTCTGCGACCTCAAACGTCGATTTACCTCTGCCCCTGTACTGATCCGCCACGATGCAGAGGTTCCGTTTATTGTGGAGGTGGATGCCTCTGACATCGCGGTGGGGGGGGGGGGGGGGGTGATCTCTCAGAGGTGTTTAAAGGATGGTAAAGTGCATCCTTGCGCTTTTTTTTCTCGCCGGCTGTCTTCGGCCGAGTGTAACTACGACGTGGGTAATCGGGAGTTATTTGCAATCAAGTTAGCACTAGAGGAATGGAGACATTGGTTGGAGGGGGCGGCACATCCCTTCATTGTTTGGACTGATCATGAACTTGGCTTACATCCAAGGGGCTAAACGCCTTAACTCTCGCCAGGCCAGGTGGGCATTATTCTTCACTCGATTTCGATTTTCCATCTCCTATCAGGTTCCAAGAACGTTAAACCAGACGCGTTGTCGTGCCAATTTGATCTTCCGGGTCGGGAGGAGAAGCCCCATCCCATTATTCCACAGGCCTTGATTTTGGCACCCGTGTCTTGGGGCATAGATAAGGTGGTAAGATCGGCTCTGGCACGGGAGCCTGATCCCGGTGGGGGTCCTCCAGGGCAGTTGTATGTGCCCAAGGCTGCACGCTCGCGCCTGCTGCAGTGGGCACATACCTCTTCACTCACCGGCCACCCTGGGGCCACTAGAACCCTGGAGTTTATCCGTAGGAGGTTGTGGTGGTCGACAGTGGAGGGGGATACGCATTCCTTTGTGGCAGCCTGCCCGGTGTGCGCGTGCAGTAAGCCCTCTCGCCGTGCACCAGCGGGTCTCCTCCGGCCTCTTCCTATTCCCAAACGTCCCTGGTCGCACATATCCCTGGATTTAATTTCTGGCCTTCCCTTGTCAGACGGGTTCACTACCATTTTGGTGGTGGTGGACCGTTTCTCCAAGGCGGCCCACTTCATTCCCCTTCCCAAGCTTCCCTCGGCCCGAGAGACGGCTGATCTGGTGGTACAGCACATCTTTCGGGTCCACGGGCTCCCAGTGGATATCGTGTCGGACCGGGGTCCTCAGTTCGCCTCCATGTTCTGGAAGGTGTTTTCCGCCAGCCTCTGCGCCTCTGCGCCTCCGTCAGCCTGTCGTCTGGGTTCCATCCGCAGTCGAACAGAGAGACGGAGCGCGTCAACCAGGATCTGGAGGGGGTCTTGAGGTGTTACGGGTGCACGGCAACGTGGAGTAGGAGGTTGGCCTGGGCTGAGTATGCGCATAATACCCTCCTCTCCTCCTCCTCCGTCTCCATTTCAGTGTCAATATGGTTTTCAACCTCCTCTGTTTCCCGAGTAGGAGCAGGAGGCGGAGGTGCCTTCGGTCCAGGCACATGTGGCTCGCTGTCGCCGGACGTGGAATCGGGTTCGAACGGCGCTGCAGAAGGCTTCGGTTAAAGCCCAGCAACAGGCTAACCGCAAGCACCGTCCGGTTCCGGTTTTCCGTCCTGGGCAGCGGGTTTGGCTTTCCACCCGTGATCTCCCTCTCCGGGTGGAATCCAGGAAGCTGGCTCCTCGCTTCCTAGGACCCTTTAGAGTGGTTCGTCGGGTGAACCCTGTGGCTTACAGGTTGCAGCTTCCGAGCTTGATGAGGGTTCATCCGACGTTTCATGTGTCCCTGTTGAAGCCATTCCTCTCATCGCCCTTGTCCCCGCCTCTACCCGCGGTTCCTCCGCCTCGGTTGATCGGTGGTCAGCCGGCCTACATGGTGCGAGGGATCCTGAGTTGTAGGCGGATGGGTAGGGGGTTTCAGTTCTTGGTGGATTGGGAGGGGTACAGGGTAGAAGAGCGTTCTTGGGTGCCTCAAAGGGATATCTTAGATCCCAGCCTGATCGATGATTTCCGGCAGCTGCATCCCGAGGCCCCTAGGTAAACGTCTGGTGCCGTTCGTCGGGGGAGGGTACTGTAACGCTTGGGTTCTCTGGCCCCGCCTGAGAACCACCCACCATTCTGACACCTGTCACTTGGCTTCCCTGTCACTTGTCTCCCTGTCACTTGTCACTTATTGTTTGGGTCTCCTGATTGGTTGTCACGTTGGTGCGCTTGGTATGTCTGGAATGTGGTCTTACTTAACCCCTGTCTTTCTACTTCCAGTTGTCGGATCTTCTCATTCTCCTGCAGAGTACACGGCGGTACCGCAGACACTGGACGTTGCTGTCATTATTGTTATCATTATTATCTTCTCTCCTAGACGCCCTGCGTCAGTGTTACTACCTGTTGGAATTACTCTAGGTGTACCGTTCTACAAATAAAGAGAACCACTGTTAATGAGTAAACACCCTCTCTGCTTCTACTTATTACTCCACAACTGGAACCTACCTGTCTCCGTCATAACAGTTGCCTCCACCGTCGGTGTGTGAATGTGTGAGTGAATGAGTGAATGTGAGGCATAAGTTGTAAAGCACTTTGGATAATATAGCTATATAAATGCATTCCATTTACCATTCTTATTTTGGCATATATATGTGGAGATAATCAAATCTACTAAAACAAAGAATGATTTTGGGATGAGCACTGGAATACTGGAGTTTATTCATTTAGTCATTGTAGTCTAGACAAAATGCTTTACTATAATTGGAAACAGTTTTCTGGAAACTGGTGGAAACTGGTGAAGCAGAGAGAGTGCTGGTAGAGAGATTGTTGGGTCTGAAACATATAGCAGAAGGTTGTCTGCATATAAGACACTTGATGCTCCATTCCCCTACTCCAAATACCGGCAATGTCTACGCTGTTACGAATACCAACTGCAATTCTTCAATAGCTAGATTGAAGGGGGTCAGACTTATTGGACAGCCTTGGCGAGTTCCACAGACTAGTGAAAAAAGTTGGCAAAGTGTACTGTTAGTTTGAACTATTGCAGTGGGAGAAGCCTATAAATTATATGCTTTTTAATCTAGGCTATAAATGACGACCCTAATCCAAATTTTACCAAAACTGTAAATAAGAATCTTCACTCAACTCGATCAAATGCTTTCTCCACCTCTAAGGATATGACACACTGGGACTTTTTCATCGGCACTGTATTCATCGGAGGGTGAATTCAGTGTATAAAAAAGATGTTGGACATTAGAAAAGGAGTAATGATTTTGAATAGATTAGATTAAAATGTATTGTCATTATACAGCACAAGTATAGTACAACGAAAATAGGTTTGGCATCCAACCAGAGTGCAAATGTGCAAAATTATGAAGTATATCTCATCAGTGGACTCATTTCAATCTGTGCGCCAAAACCTTTGCTAGAATCTTAGCATCTGTGTTCACCAAAAAAAAAGGCCTAGAAAGGCTTTGATCTCCTTCAAACTGGGAGGAGTATAATTGGGAGACAAAGTCTTTAAATGTATTATTCATTTAAATGGAATCAGACATCGCCACTTTCTGAAATAAAGTAGGACAGCCCTACCCCCCACCCCCAACCCCCTCTCCCCACCCCCTTAATTATCTAAAGTAGCTGTAAGACACAGTGTCTAGAAATAAAGAAGTACAGCTAAAGCTGTAGCTGTTTCCATGAAGCCAGGTGTTATTTTTCACGCCAAGGGTAGAGTGGGAATGCATGTCATGTTATGTTGTTTGGGTGTTATGGAAGTATGTCAAAAAGGGTTCCCAGGTTTCTTCTATTTTTGATCCATCGCAAAGCGCTCCAGTGCTTGAATACGGCCGGGGAACCGCTCATACAATGCAGACCCAAGTTCGCACATGGCTCTCATATTATAATGAGCCCGCGAGGCTCTGTCTCTGTATGCAAAGATAATATATGTATATATATAAATGTGCGAATTGGCTATAATAAGGTAATTTATAAGCCTGCTATTCTATATTCTATAATAATATTTCAAATTGCATTGGTCCGGATGGGAGAATTCAGTACTGTATCTACAGAACCTTCTGTTTAATCATCTTCCTTAGAGTTTTTGTACAAATGATCTCAAGAAGGTACTGAACGAGATCAGTGGCAGTTCTTCATGTCTGGTCATTATTAGCATGGTGTTATTCACTGTCAAATATGCAAAGAAAAATCATAATTCATATTCTCCTTTGTTTCATCACAATTTAAGCAAGCCTAGTAATAGACACAATATTTCTGACACTGGGAATACATTCACTGAGGTCCATAGATGTCCCTAGATAGAATATGCAAATGGCCTTGTAGAAGTGGAGCAATATTCCATTTACTTAGGTATGTATTTTAGGCAGATTTTCAGAAAATAGGGCTTGGGCCTAAGAGGTTAAATAATTTGGCTGGAAATCCATCCGGCCCTGGCGACTTTCCAGATTGCACTGATGATACGACTAGGGTTATTTCTGCTTGGGTTATAGGTGCTTCTAGCTTCTTTGCCAAGTTTGGGGGAATAGTTGGGATAGGCAGTGGGTCAAGATGCTCTGGCTTCATTGGATCATGATAAAGCTAAAGCACAGGAATGTATTAGATGCCAGATCCCATCATGGTGGCATTTTGGAGCGTATCATATTCATGAAACTGCTCTCAAAACACACATTTTCACCAAGGCTTTTCCCCATTAGTTAGTTTAGATTAGATTCGGTTCATTATCCCTTACCTGCACTCATCCCCCCCCCCCCTTTTCTCCCCTATTGCCCCCTTTCCCTAGCCCTCTTGATTGTGAAGTGACCTTGGGTTTCCTATAGAAATTTGATTTATTATTATTATTATTATTATTATTATTATTATTATTATTATTATTATTATTATATTATTATTATTATTATTATTATTATTATTATTATTATTATGGTCAGGGAGATATTACACACTGTTCTTCACCTACAATGTTTGGATGATGAAATATTTCATCTTGCAAAGTGGAGGCCATAATTATTATCCTATTACAAAATTGTCTGATGATGCTAATGACCTTGAGCCATTAACAAAAAATCATGTTCTGTGGATCAAAGGAAGACCAGTCTTCCCACCTGGACCTTTACATATACTGAACAAAAATATAAACGCTTTTGTTGTTGCTTCATTTTTTCACAAGTTGAAATCAAAGACTTTTTCTATGTACACAAAAGGCCTATTTCTCTCGAAATGTGTTCACCTGACAGGTGTGGCATACCAAGATGCTGATTAGACAACATGATATACATAACAAAATGTTCTCCCTTGAGATCCGATCTGCCCCCTCGCTGGAGACTTTTAAGGCCCGTCTAGAAACCCACTTTTATTCCCTAGCATTCAATTAACCCTGATTCTCACTGATCTTGAGATCAGTGATGTAAATAGTACGCAAAAATAGCAGTACATTGATAGAAGTGTAATACTCACCCACCATTGAAACATGGTCACCCTGCTAGTGACTTCGTTTACATAGGTGGTATTACATGTTCTATACATTTAGCTGTGGTATATGGTTTGAAATGTCAGTAGCCTGAGATCCAGAAACAGATGGTCCCTCTGATAATGATAAAAAAAAATAAAAAATAAAAACATCAAATTTTCTGTGCTATCTATCCATCCAGATTGTTTTGTTGTGATATTCCTAGTTTTGGAGATATTTACCGTAGAGATATCTGCCGTAGAGATATCCACTGAAGGGATATCTGAGGTAGACATCTCTGCCATAACTCCAATACAATGGAGCTGGATGATTGCTAAACGCAATTGATAAATCCCAAACTCCGCCTTCTCTAAGCTTGATCAGCAGCGGTTGTGATTGGGTCAAGAAAAGAGGGCAGATCTTGGAATCAGTCAATTGTTCAACAGTATGATGCAAAGTCCAAACATCTAAATGAATAATTCTTTACCTTTGTTGGTATCTCTGTATGGCTACGTTATCACTATGATATGCTTAATAACAGTATTAGCAGTGGATACTGTAGGAGTGTGACCCGAGTTGGAACCTTTGATTATCTCCTTCTAACATCTGTCCCCATCTCTCTCTCTTGGTACAAGTCTGTCCTTCATTCTTTGCATCTTCTTTCTTTCTTTCTCTTCCCGGTCATTGAGAGGAATCCTGACAGTACCCTCTCTGTTTAAATAAGCTCTCTCTCTCTGTCTCTCTGTCTCTCTCTCGTCTCTCTCTCTCTGTCTCTCTCTCTCTCTCTCTCTCTCTCTCTCTCTCTCTCTCTCTCTCTCTCTCTCTCTCTCTCTCTCTCTCTCTCTCTCTCTCTCTCTCTCTCTCTCTCTCTCTCTCTCTCTCTCTCTCTCTCTCTCTCTCTCTCTCTCTCTCTCTCTCTCTCAGTTCAGTTTAGTTTAGTTCAATTCAATACTGCTTTATTGGCATGACTGTATTCGTTACAATGTTGCCATAGCAACAATTGTTATTAAAACGTGATTGTCAATAATAATCATGTTAACCCTTTGACCGGACATGTCTATGATTGGAAGATTCAATAGGGTTTCACATATTTTCACAGAGCTGTCTAAGCCGCATCTACCATGTCTATCTACCCTGGATCTATGTGAGAGATTCCTTGGCTGAAGGTCTTCGATTAGATAATGTCAGTGACTGTTCAGTTAGTATTATGAAGCTGTACAAAGCTGTTGGATGTGGCAGTAGTCTTGCAAAATGAGTCAGGGAACTTTTTTCTAAAGGTAATTGCTGGATGAAGGCCTGGATTATGCATATAGGCCTATAGGATACGGGCAGTATATATTCTCGGTCCTCGCTCCACAATAGTGGAACCAACTTCCCACCACAGTTAGGACAGCCGAAACCTGACCAATCTTTCGCTGTCGACTAAAAACATACTTCTTCAATCAATGTCTAAAAAAAATAAGATAAAAAAAAACACTAATCTTCTTACTGTCTTAAACTATCATGCACTCTTCCTACTATACTAATATGTCTTTCACTCAATACTGCAGCACCCAAGTTTCAGCACTGTTTGATGAACATTGTTACTCAGCTGTAAGAGTTGTACCCTTCCTGCTGACTTGTCGTACAGAACTTGTAAGTCCCTTTGGATAAAAGCGTCAGCTAAATGTAAAATGTAAAATGATATATATATATATATATATTATGTAAAAGACATGTTAGACACATGGGATAGGGGTGATATAAGGTCAAACACGTCTTAGACACATAGGATACTGGGGATATATATATATACGTATATATATTAGGTCAAACACATGTTAGGCACATAGGATACAGTCTTCTTGAAATAGAACCATATTTTCTTTTCTTTTTATGAAAATGGGCAGCAACAGTTTGGTAAGGCAGTCCACTTTATGTAAGATCCAATACTTTTATGTTTGGTGGTTATAGACAATATATGGTCAAATAATATAACATTTGAAAATAAAATACAGTGTGCGTGTGTGTTAGTCCAGCAAGCTAAGCTAAGGCATTCTCAGAAGTTATTGTTATACTTTTTTTGTACTGCTAGGACTAGTTTATATTGCTATGGTGAGAACAGATTTTCAAGTTCATATCCTCTACAATCTGTGGTCAGAGACAATAATGTGTGAAAAGTGAAAAGTCTACCTGACATCCACATGGAGCATGAGCTACTAAAAGTTCAAAGACTTTTCTAAAACTGTCACCGTTTTGCTTCACTGAATATTGTGATTATGAGAGCAAGTTTAGCAGCTTCATTAAACAAAGTGTTTAAGCACACACACACACACACACACACACACACACACACACACACACACACACACACACACACACACACACACACACACACACACACACACTCTCTCTCTCACACACACACTAATTCCTAATTTATGCAAATGACATGTCGTCAGCTTGTGTCCTGTTTGCGGACGACTCAGCCCTGCTGGTCTCTGACAAGAACAAGTTACAGGTTGAAAAAGCCCTCAGCTCGGAACTAGGCAAAATCTGCACCTGGCTCGCTGATAACAAACTATCATTACACATGGGCAAAACAGAGTCCATTCTCTTCGGTTCAAATAACAAACTCAGCAAGACCGACGGCTTCTCGGTTACAGTGGGTGACAATATTATCACAAGGAAAGATGAAATTACCTACCTGGGTTCCATCCTAGAGGCTAATCTTTCCTATGACAAAATGGCATCCAATGTAATAAAAAAAGTCAACCAACGAACGCGTTTCTTGTACCGGATCTCCTCTCTGGTAAACAAGAATACCCTGAAGACTCTAGCAGGAGCACTCATTCAAGGGTACTACGACTATGCTTGCACCTCATGGTACCAAAGCACCTCAAAGGCACTAAAAAACAAATTACAAACATCTCAAACAAGCTAGTCAGACTACTACTTGACCTGACTCCTAGAACCCACCTCACCCCTGCCCACTTTGACAACCTAGGATGGCTTAGAGTAGACGACAGAGTACCAGCAACTTGCAATGGGCCTGGTCTACAAGATACACTACGTGACCAAGGTACCTATGTACATGTCAAAATACTTCCCAAAGGTCAGTGAATACCACGATCACAACACCAGAGGGAGCTCCACAAATCATGTAAAACCCAGATTCGGCTCAAACAAGGGACTAACCGCGTTTCGCAATTATGCCACATCAATGTGGAACGCCCTACCTAAAGCTGTAAAGGAATGTGAATCACTACCCACTTTCAAAAACACTCTCAAAAAACACCTACGTGAGACTGCAATTCGAAACTGGCCCCTACAAATGTCCTAACCTAGTTGTAACAGTAAATGACCAAGTAAGGCTTTGTCAGTATTCCAATGTACAGTGTAAAATGTGTGTGTGTCCCCTACCCAACCCCCCCCCCCCCCCCCCCCCCCACCTCCAATGTACAGCCCTCACCCAACCCACCCAACCCACCCCACCCATCCAACCTCCTCCAATGTACAGTTTCTACGCCAAATGTATATATACTCCTTTTCTGGACACTTTTGTATCACAAACAGTACTGTATTTGCAAATCAGATATGTCATAAATGTATAGATGTAGCAGTACTGTCTATCTGTATGTCATGTATGTCATATATGTTATGATGAATTGAAAATGGGGGACCCTGATGTAAACAAGACGAAAGTCTTTCTCTGGTCTGCATCCCCTTAACAATTGTATGTATTGAGCTGTACTGTACTGTACCCATTCTGCAATCTGTTAATAAACTTTTCAATCAATCAATCAACACGTACATGTACACACAGACGATGGGCAATATATGCATGTCTATTGTTGCTGGTGGTGTTGATGTTGCTGCCATTATAGATTAGATTAGATTCTAAATCCATTGTCATCATACAGCACAAGTACAATACAACAAAAATAAGTTTGGCATCCAACCAGAGTGCAAGTGTAGCAGTAAAGTGCAACAGCAATATACAATCAGGTGATTAAGCCGGGTACAAAATATACAAATTAGTACTACTGAGTGTAGTAGTGTGTATATAGAAGGATCATAATGCAGGTATATTCGGACAGATGTGGATTTATTTATCCACTTCTTAACTCAGTATCTATCTGACTATACGACACTGTAGCTAAAGAGACACGTACATGTCCTTTCTCATTGGTCAGCGTTCAATAACGTTCTTACCTGAGCCCCACATCGATAGCCCCCCCTCTCCTGAGGGCAGGTACTGATCCAGGCTGTCAAGTCCCGTAGAGATTCCAAGAGTCAGAGTGTCAGCCGGCATTAAAAATTAAAATTAAAAAATTAAAATAATAATAATAACAGCCCTCTCCAATGCAGCGAAGAGAGAGAGTAGAGAGAGAGAGTAAGCAGACCTGGCTCCGGTCAGAATCACGTTACAGAGAGACTGTCCAGTGCGGGGATATGGAGAGACGCATGGACACCAACACACGGCAGTCAGCAGGCAGCGGGGGAGACGTTTAGGAGAGACACGTGCCCACATCAAACACCAAGCATCATGACATTCTCTCTCTCTCTCTCTCTCTCTCTCTCTCTCTCTCTCTCTCTCTCTCTCTCTCTCTCTCTCTCTCTCTCTCTCTCTCTCTCTCTCTCTCTGTCACACACACTCTCTCTCGCTCTCTCTCTCTCTCTCTCTCTCTCTCTCTGTCACACACACTCTCTCTCTCTCTGTCTCACACACACACGCACACTCTTTCTCTCTCTCTCAATCGCTCTCTCTCTCTGTCACACACACTCCGTCACACACACACTCTATCTTTCTCTCTCTCTCTCAATCTCTCTTTCTCTGTCAAACACACACTCTCTCTCTCTCTCTCTGTGACACACACAAAGAGACACACGCTCTCTCTCTCTCTCTCTCTCTCTCTCTCTCTCTCTCTCTCTCTCTCTCTCTCTCTCTCTCTCTCTCTCTCTCTCTCTCTCCTCTCTCTCTCTCTCTCTCTCTCCCCCTCTCCCTCTCTCTGTGAGAGAACGTAACAAGTGCACAGGATTCCCTGTGGCTAATTCTGCTTCTTAGAACAGGAACCTAATATGTGAGGACAACTGCAGGGGGGGGGGGGGGGTATAGGGGGGGATGATAGAGTAGGGACTTAGAAAGGAATGGCAGATCAGAGGCAATATGGAATGGAGAGAGGGCGATCGAGGGCAAGCGAGGAGGAGGTAAGTAGTAATAGAAACATGAGAGAGAGCTGAGAGAACGCTTGCCACGCAGGAGCCCGGGGAGGGAGGATGTGATTTAAATAGTAAATAGTGATTAAGAGGTAAATAGTAACACAACAGAGCTGAGAGGACGTTGACATACAGGAGCCAGGGAGGGAGATGTGATTTGCAGATGTACTGTAAGCAGGGGGTAGCTTAGTGCTGGTTTGTTTGTTTGCATGATTGTTTGATTGTTTGATTTAGATTTACATTCACACACATAACTGCCGTTTCGAGGCCCAGACGCCTGTGTCAGATACTGAGAGTTGAACCTGAGGCAGTTGTCTATATATCATAGTAACCATCGAGTCACACCCTTAGGTTGCTGGCAAAAGCTAAACCTTATCTGCCCCTAAAGGCCTAGAGACAGCAATCCACGCCCAGAGGCTAGAGGAATCATTGCTCAAAACGCACCTCTTTTCCCTGGCCTTTGACCAGAGTTAGCCTGCCACTTGCATATGACATCCGCTGTTACTCTGGACTTTTTATCCAATTTTCTTGTCTCTTTTATATTGCACTTTGCCCTTGCTTTCTTAAATGTACTGTACAATACCTTTTTCTGTCATTTTAGTGTATTTTGTATTGCATTGTATGTGTTTTTATCATGTGAAGCGCTTTGGTTTGGCTTTTAGTCCTTTGTAAATGTGCTATACAAATAAAGCTGACTTGACTTGACTTGACCTCCTGGCTCGACTACTGTAACTCCCTTTATGTAGGTTTAGAGCAGTCCACCTCACACCGCCTACAAATGGTTAAAAATACTGCGGCACGACTCCTGACTGGCACACGGCACATATTACACCTGTCCTAGCCGCCCTTCACTGGCTTCCGGTCCAGTGCAGGATCGATTTTAAACTACTATTGATCGTTTTTAATTAAAGCCCCAAATGGCCTTGCCCCTCCCTACCTCGCAGATTTCCTGCATGTCCACACCCTGTCCAGAGCTCTGAGGTTCTTTAACGTAAGGTTATGTATATAACCAAGTTCTATGAATACTGGTGACGCTCAGCATCATCTGCACTAACCTCACTTCGTGCACAGCACTGAATAAAAATCCACAATGTACCTTTACATACCAGCATCCGTCTGGCCACAGCCCTATCCGCTTACCTTCATAAGCAGGTGTGTGGTCACCTACTCGCCTCCTTCCCAAACTTTAACCACAAGGCGAGGTCAAGGGCCGCAGTGGCGTCCTGACGCTGAGCGTCACCAGTATTCATAGAACTTGGTTATATACATAACCTTACGTTCTATATCATACTAGCTCCGCTCAGCGTCATCTGCACTACAGGAGCTGAGCGGGAGCCAGAAGCTCGACAAATGTCCCCCGCTGAGGCCCCCCACAACCATCAGACCGGAGAGGACCGAGCCCCCCCGACCCTCCCTAATGGAGGATACCCTCCCTATTGGAGGACGGGAGGGAGACGGATCCGACCGTGCGAAGAGAAACTCGAGCAACTCAACGCACAGGGTGAGCAGACCGTGGCTTGACCCCACGACTACGCACACGCACAACCCGCATGCCACCAGGGAACGAACGGAAGGAACAACCCTCGTTACTGCCCCCAAAATCACGGGGTCAAGAGCAAACTCAACCCCGTGGCAAGGCCGTAGCAGCGGAGCGCGAAGGAAGACCCAGACCCACTGAAGGGACTGGATCCCCTGGAAAAAGGGGGCCCGGAGAGGTCAATGACGCCAAAGCATCAAGACCTCACCAGGCGGTCACTTAGTGACACCGCCCCCCACATCGCCAGCGTATTCGGACAGGGCCCCTCCAAGAGCGGGCCCTTCCCCCCACTAGTACGCCGCCTGGCACACTGACCCTGCAACACAGGCAGTCAGCATGGCCGTAACTTGAAGCACTCAAAAGGCTAAACTATAGCGGAAGCAGGCAGCGCACCGGGGAGACGACCCCAGAGGGGTCGATCCCTTAAAACAGGCAGCAGGCTTTAGACCCGAGCCTGGAGCACTGCGGACGAGACAGGCGCCAAAAGGGTCAACTGAAAACAGCACCCCGGCGGAAGGGGCGTATGCTGGCATTGTTGCGCACCATGACAAAGCCTCCACCAAAAAAAAAACCACCCAGAGGGGTCGAGGCAGAGAAGGCTGACACGATTGGCAGACGTCATGAACGTGCAGGGGCACACTCAACCGGGTAACCCGGGAGTTGACTCTGCTCCAACACACCAGGGAATCAACCACCATCTTGGTACCACATGCGGTGGTTGTTCCTATAACCCCTCAAGAAAAAAAATCCAAAACACACCTGCGGGTATACACTGGCTATACCGCAGTACAAGTGTTTCAGTTTTCAAAAAGGGTTATTCCAGGCCTACGGGTCAACGAAACATTACTTCGGACTGGGCCCGGCGGCTCGGGAAGCACACAGGGTCACCAGAGGAGGTCCAGAAGACCACCCCAACAGCCCCCTCTTCGCCATGCGTGAGAGAGGAGCGAAAAGAAAGGAGAACCAGCCCTTTCATGATAGTGCCAGGTACAACCTGTACCCAACAAAGGGTCTCCATAACGCCCAACCCTGTGACACCCGGGCCGACCCGGCATTTTTTCCCCCGAAAAAAGCACAAGTCCCTCAGGGTACCAGAACAGCAGATCTGTGTCCCCGGCGGACAACGGGTTAACTGACCTGGACCAGCGTGACCAGAACCAGTCCCGTGCCCTAACCACGCCGACATCCCCACTCCAGGAGAGGGGGTAGGTATGCGTGTCGATCTAAAACATGAAAAGAGGGCGCCACCCAGACGGTCCCATTCGTACCGCGCTCAGTGGCCCACCCAAAGGGCGTGAGACCCCTCTACCTATGTTCTGATCTATTCCGTTAACATCCCCCAGATATGAACGAGAATCCGTCGAGACCCAGTAACAGGCGCTCGGAAGAGGAAAAAAAAACCATCCCAGTTGCCCTATAAAAACGCTGTTTTAATAACGAGCAACCAAGGCGTACTAGCCTCCTGCGTGATTCTTATCAGAAAACACCCCGAGCCAGCACTATGTAAGCGTCGAGACCCAAACACATCAATGGATAGTCTAACCAGACACCAGACATTGGTCCTGCAAGTTGCCTGGGAGAACGACAAGGAGTTGTCGTGCTTCATATTCTTCACTCTTTTTATTATTAAAAAGAAAGAAACACCGACTGACATGAATCCCACGTGACGCGGCCGAGGGTCGGGAGGAGACGGGAATCCTCAGAGAGACTTCCCACGTGAGCCTCAGATTGAAAAGTCACGGTAACATTGAGTCATGTGACCAACAGACTCAAGTCACATGTATATCGAGCGTAGTAGAACAGTAAGTTCCTACGCTCTGCCCCAACAACTTGACAATGACAGACCCTACATACGGGTCTGAAAAAACTCACGGAAGCCGTCATCCAATAGAAATGTGCCTAGTGATGTTTTCTATGACGGGGGGAAACCCATGACTCAACCGCCCGTGATAGGTGCGGAGTCAGGGAAACCCTCCCCCCCCCCCACCCCGTGCCAAGCTGCCTAACAGCTTGGCCCTGACCGAATGAAAAGAGAGTCCAAGAAACCCCCTGACCAATCAGAAGAGGGAAGGAGGGGTTTATCCGGTACCCCCACGCAATCCCAACCCTTGCATACGACAACAACAAAATAGCCATATGATACCTTAAGTAGCCAGTATGCTAATGAACAGCGCAAAGCTAATTCAATGCACGCTAGCCACAGACACGTCTGTGAACAGGGTTTATAACAAGGCCAAGTTATGTATGTGTGAACCTGACACCCGTGTTTATGTTGCAAGACACAGAAAATAGATCTGATAGAGAGAGAGAGCGGCCTGAACCGCGGTGCCTTTTCACACACGAGCATTACTGCAGACCAACACAATAGTGTTGCGGCTCAATATCACTGTTTAAGCAACAGAGCACACAACTAACCTCTACCTTTATGTGAAGATTCAGGTCGAGTGTAAGCTGCAGGCCTTGCTTAAGCTCTAACATGAATGTAGCGACCAACAAGACTTAAAGTCTAGCCCTCCTATCAAACCCACACTAGCAAAAGGTTCACACGTCGTATCCCCATCATATGTTTGGTGAATAAACACACCTTTTAGGAGGGACTCTTTATTTCTTATAAACAAAATCATATTTGGGCCGGGAAGGGAACAGGGGGGGACCACAGAGGGAAAAAGTCATTACTTTCAGCGACGCCTGCCACGAGCCGCTCGGGACTTGCCACCCCGGGGAGCCCCGGAGGGACGGTAAACGATAGGAGGCTGGTCACGACGATCCCTACCATCACCTCCGGGCGTAGATGGGCCGGCTGCAGTGGCGGAGGCGCCCTCTCTCCTCCTGGCCTTCTTTGCCGAAGGTCCAGCAGTGGCAGTGGTAGCAGCGGCGGCTACGGCGGCGGAACCCCGACGACGAGCCTGCCGTCTGACTCCACCGGCGACATCGGGCGGGGGGAAATGAGGCTGGAGCACGGAACGCTCCTCCTGCATCTCCCTGCAGGTTGAGGTCATCAATTGCAGTGCTGACCCGAAAAGTCCAGCATCGGAGAGGGGTGCCGTCAGAAGTGGAGTCCTCTTCTTCTCCGGCACACGCGCCTGCTCCAGCCAAAGGTGGCGCTGGACTAGAGTGGCCAGGGCGCGTACTTTCCCAGCGGCTATGGCCTGCGGCTGGATCAGATGCAGGATGGCTCCTGCTGACTGGGCGAGCTGATCATGTTGCAAATCAGTCAGCTCCATACCGCCCGTCAGTATCCCAGACATGAATCTCGCCAGCTGCGCGATGTTAGAAGTGGCAGCCAGAGATTGCGTCGTGGAGATAAATGACTGGTCACTCCAGAAAGCCAACCGCCTCGCCGATTTCCCTTGGGGAACCGGCTTCCGTAACGGCTCCCACACCACCTCAGGACAAAGGAGCGCTGCCATCGGCCTATCAAGCCGAGGCACGCCCTCCTTCATGCCTTCTACCAAACCCACCACCCTCGTGACTTGCACGTAGGCGGGGGTGAGGCCCATGATGTGGGAGACCACCTGTGCTTGACGGACGTAGGCCTCCATTGAGGGGAAAAATGGACAGACAACGTCCATCCCTCTCACAGGACGGCGTTGCCATAGATGACCTATGAGATCGTCAGGAATAGGAACAGGCAGTGGCTGCGGCAGCGGCACGCCGTTTGTGACTGCTGCCGCCGCCATGAGCTCGGGGAACAAAGCACGCAGTTCCCCCTGCATACTTTCCCCCACCGAGCTCGCATCCCTCACATGCAGCAGACTACTGGTTACAGAGCCACATTCTGATGTGGCTGATAGCAGGGCATCCCGCCGCCGAGTCGGAGGTTCTAACCCAACATCTGCATACGAGGAACCCCAAGGAGACCTCTCACCCCCCTCCAGTGTTACCTGGACGGGCGGCGGACATGTCTCCACCGGGGCATCAAACAAGAACCTGTCCGCTTCTACCATTTAGTCCTCTGTTTCCATCGGCCATGGAGAATCAGACGCATCCTCATCCGGCTCCAGCAACTCACCAAAACCAGGCCATTCGCATCTACAAGCCACCATCTTGCGACGGGAGCGAGCCGACGCAAAAAGTTTGTGTCTCAAATCCTCCGCCACCAGAGGAGCCGGCCGCCCAACAGCGGACGACTCTCCGGAGGCAAAGGAACCAGAGCCGGAACCAGGCCATCGCACAGGAGACGGCGCTGGTGCACCAGCTCCTTGGAGAGGCAAACTATCTATCGGACGCCTACCGGGCGCTGCTGCCGACCACGAAAGAGGCCTCAACCCCGCTCCAAGATGCACGACACAGGAGGCAATGGAGAACCGCTGGTGAAGGGTGACGTTGCTAGCGCGACCCTCCGAGGTAAACATTATGGCTTTTTTCTTTTAAAATTTATGAGAGAAAGAAAAAAGCAAGAAAAAATTTAAACACGTAACTCAACTTTCTTCAGCTAACAATCTCGTCAAGTGGGGTATACAACAGGCACTTTCTTGTGGTGAAAGTGAAGAAGGAGGCGAGTAGGTGACCACACACCTGCTTATGAAGGTAAGCGGATAGGGGTGTGGCCAGACGGATGCTGGTATGTAAAGGTACATTGTGGATTTTTATTCAGTCCTGTGCACGAAGTGAGGTTAGTGCAGATGACGCTGAGCGGAGCCAGTATGATATAGAACCAAATGCTCCTGGACGTCCCCAGAGCAAGGCTAAAAGCCAGAGGCTTGGAACAGTCTACCTGCTAATATTAGGTCTGCCCAGTCACTTGCCACTTTAAAATCGCTGCTTAAAACACATCTATTCAGCCTGGCCTTCTAAATCCCTTGTACAGAGTATCCGCTTAGTTTGAATGGGATTTTAATGTATATATGTTTTAAATAGTTTGATATGGTTTTCACTAGTATAGTACCTTGAATTGTATGTAAATTGTTCAGCACTTTGTCAACTGCTGTTGTTTAAAGGGGAACTATTTTACTATTTCTTTCACTATTTGGGCAATTTTACACAATTCCTGTGAGTTTATGGAACACATCTGTAAGTTTTTTTTTCAAAAGAATTCATTGTTTTGTATTTTTAATCAAGTACTCAAAAACAGCATTTTTCTACCAAAATTTCTTTAGCCGTTTTGAGGCTGGGCTCCGCCCATACTCGGAATGCGATTTGATTTGAGTGACATTGACGCGCAGGGGCCAAGCGGTCTCTCTTAACACTTTGATTGCCCAAGGTTAATTCCTTTTTACCTCCTTTTAATTTATCCAGGAATGTCCCATTGAGATACAAGATCTCTTCTTCCAGGGAATCCTGACCAACACGGCACACAACACGTTTCAACATAAAACAGGGCATTAAACAAAACACATACAATTCAAATATAAATACAGAAGGCCATTTGTGCAGTGGCAAGGAGCATAATCAGATCAGCAATAGCATCAGGTAAAACAGTTACATGTTTCATAAAGGGCTAATCGTAGCATACCTTTAAAAGCATTCACAGTAGGAAGTGCCTCTAGACAAAGTTTTAGTTGCAGCGTATTCCATAAAAAGGGAGCATAGTGGGAGAATGCAGCTTTACCAAGCTCTGACTGCATCAAAGGAACATTTAAAAGCACCCCATTTGCTGCTCATCTGGTATTAAAAAAGCAAGTATAAAAGGACAGAAGTCTGGAGATATATAAGGGCAGCTTACCTAGCAATGACTTAAGGATAAAAATCAACATGTGTGATTGTCTTCTTTGGTACAGAGAAAAAATAACACATTCCATGATAATCGCCTTTTACTGGAATATTCTAGAACGTTGTCATTGTTCGGCCTATTTAGGAATCGTTTTCAAATAAACGCTAGATTATCGATAGTACAGTATATGTGTGCGCATGCACGCTCGTGCCGCGAGTTGAAAATCTATTCTCATACTGACCGCTCGCACAGCCAAACAGCAATATCACATAATCACATAAAAGCTTATATCTCTGTGAAAACGAGTCTGATTATCCTAATACTGGTAACATAGATTCCTTACCTGAGATCAGATGGTATCCAAATGGATTATTCCAATTCCTGGTCGCCATTCGAAAAAAATCAATCTTTTTATTGATTCACTGTGTATACTGTAAAAACACATAATCTCCGCTGCTCTGAGGCTCACTAGTGGAGCTGATCGACCCCGGCTGCGTGAGTGAGAAGTAAAATGTGGAGTCAGGGATTTTTTTTCTCATTCATTTTCATTGAGTTCAATCCAAAAGGGTGAATTACCATCTGGGAGACGATAGGGGGCGCTTTTTTCACATCTGAGCGCCTGGAGTGGTTGGAATTCCAACGGTAGACTTGGTTGATGAAATATGATTTCAAATAAACGAGAAAAAAATAATATTCTCGTGATGGGCCTTCAACCAGCGGGGGGTAAACCCGAGTAAACTCGTGATGGGCAATCAAAGTGTTAATGAGTAATACAGGTGGCTGGCAGTTGGCTACAAGCATCTTGCATAGCTGGCTGTTGGCAGTTGGCTACAAGCATAGATGCATGGCTGGCAGTTGGCTACAAGCATAGATGCATGGCTGGCAGTTGGCTACAAGCATAGATGCATGGCTGGCAGTTGGCTACAAGCATAGATGCATAAGCTGGCAGTTGGCTACAAGCATAGATGCATAGCTGGCAGTTGGCAGTTGGCTACAAGCATAGATGGGGCGGGCGTTATTATGCAGATGAGAAACCTCTGACGTCACAGATACGCTAAATTTCAGATGACTCACTTGAGTGAGGGACAATATTGTGAGATGAGAATTGGAAGAATGCGCCAAATTGAGAATTAGAGACATAGATCCTATTAATATAAGTCCACATAATGCTAAACACTGGAAAAGGCCATTTATAAGATAGTTCCCCTTTAAGACATGCTATATAAATAAAACTGATTTGACTTGACACCCATAGAAACAGTAGGGCAATTTCTATGTTAAAAATGTCATTCACTTCTCTCCTTCAGCCCACCCCCTCCTAATGAGATGGTGCTTAAAGATGGCAGCCTGGTGTGATTTGTTACTGCTTATCCCACACTGTAAGGAATATCAAACGTCAACATTAGCTTTGGGAACTCAGACCAAGAGGACCACTTAACCGTGTCAACCCAGGAGGAGGCCGCCATCTTGTAACACCTGTTCTGTTCCCTCGCAGGGGGCCAACACACTCTCAGCTTTCCCTACTCTTCATTTTAATTATTCATTACTCTCTCTCTCTCTCTCTCTCTCTCTGTCTCCCTCTCTCTATCTTTCTCTCTCGCGCGCGTTCTCTCTCTCTCTGTCTCCCTCTCTATCTGTGTGTCTGTCTGTGTGTCTGTGTGTCTGTGTGTCTGTGTGTCTGTCTGTCTGTCTGTCTGTCTGTCTGTCTGTCTGTCTGTCTGTCTGTCTGTCTCTCTCTCTCTCTCTCTCTCTCTCTCTCTGTCTCTCTCTCTCTCTCTTTCTTTCTTTCTTTCTTTCTTTCTTTCTTTCTTTCTTTCTTTCTTTCTTTCTTTCTTTCTTTCTTTCTTTCTTTCTGTCTTTCTTTCTTTCTTTCTTTCTTTCTTTCTTTCTTTCTTTCTTTCTTTCTTTCTTTCTTTCTTTCTTTCTTTCTTTCTTTCTTTCTTTCTCTCTCAGTCTCTCTCTCTCTCTCTCTCTCTCTCTCTGTCTGTCTCGGTCTGTCTCTGTCTCTCTCTCTCTCTCTCTCTATCTCTCTCTCTCTCTCTCTCTGTCTGAGGTTTATTACTGGTGATAGCTACAACACTCATCCCTGGATTCTTGGTTGGTCCTCATTAACCGACAGGTGTGATAATCATTGGTACCGTATACTTACTGTATAAAGCCCTACTCTGTAAATTACCACCTTATATCTCAGCTATGATGCAATGGAGTACAGGTCCATGTTTGAAGGCGCTCCAGTGACCTCCCTGGTTCTTCAGGCAGCCTGCGCCAGGACTGAACTTGGAAAGACTGCATTGTGTGTTAATGCAGCTGTTGAGTCCATGACCTAGAATTGAGTATGTTTGTCTCACTAGGGCGCTTTCGATTATTAATCAACAACAGAACATTGTCAACTTGTAACTGTTTTAGATTATTAATCAACATTAGAACATTATCAACTTGTGGCTGTTTTAGATTATTAATCAACAATATAACATTGTCAACTTGTAGCTGTTTTAGATTATTAATCAACAATAGAACATTGTCAACTTGTCTTATTTATTTGTACTATATTGTTGTGTTTTTGAATGTATTGTACTGTTTACTTTAAATGTTGGATTTATGATGTCATCATGTACCCCCTGCATCATTGAAAACAATTGGATCCCCCTCAATTGACTCCTGAGGTCGAATAAAGTACAAATAAAATGAAGAAACCACTGTGTTTATTTGATGTTGACATTTAAAACTCCGGACTGTAAACACTGTGATTGAACAGAAACTGTAGCCGTGGAGGTGCAGGCGAGAAGGCGGGACTCCTGTTCTCCAGCAGGAAGGTGGGACTCCTGTTCTCAGTAAGGCGGGACTTCCTGTTCTCCAGCAGGAAGGTGGGACTCCTGTTCTCAGGAAGGCGGGACTTCCTGTTCTCCAGCAGGAAGGCGGGACTCCTGTTCTCAGGAAGGCGGGACTCCTGTTCTCCAGCAGGAAGGCGGGACTCCTGTTCTCAGGAAGGCGGGACTTCCTGTTCTCCAGCAGGAAGGCGGGACTCCTGTTCTCCAGCAGGAAGGCGGGACTCCTGTTCTCCAGCAGGAAGGTGGGACTCCTGCGTCTCTACAATTCGTAGCCGCATTTCTGCAGACCCCTCTCTGATTGGTTGAGGCCATTTCTGCAGACCCCTCCCATTTCTGCAGACCCCTCTCTGATTGGTTGAGCGAAGCCCCTCTCTGATTGGCCCCCCGCATGAGCCGAGACAAGCTACTCTAGCCAGGAGTCGAAACTCTGTTAACTCCAGAGAGAGAGGCTGAAAACCCACGGTTGTTGCCCGACGGATGGGAGCGAACGTAATTTATATGCATGGAAGTATTGATTACGCCATAACGAATCATTAAAAAAATATACCGTTAACTGGAATATGTTGTGTGTACCTTTACACATGTTGGATAGGATTATGTAATTGGTTTGTATAGCTTCGCGTATAACGTTATTTCGCGTGACTTCACGGTTTATTCACATTTCACAACACAGCCAGCGTTCAACTTGTTTACACTCCCCACTTACTGTACAATGTAACATTTAGATTAACCCAGTTGTCTATCTGTATGTCATATGTTACGATGAATTGAAAATGGGGGACCCTGATGTAAACAAGACGAAAGTCTTTCTCTGGGGTCTGCATTCCCTTAACAATTGTATGTATTGAGCTGTACTGTGTACTGTACCCATTCTGCAATCTGTTAATAAAGTTTTCAATCAATTCAATCAATCAATAACTAGACAGTTACAATATAACATTTAGATTAATTAACCCAGTTGTGGGTTAATTGGTGGTCAAGTCAAGTCAAGAGTTATTTGTCACAAGTTGTTTATTTGCATACAAGTTTACAATGAAATGCGGGTGGTCTTGCCCGCAACGATGTGCATAATACAATAGTAATAACATATAATAGAATCCAATAGAACGACATTGTGCAATAAAACAAGTAAACAGAGTAGGGCATATCGGTATATGTACATAGGTTATTTAGGTCCCGTCAATAGAACGACATTGTGCAATAAAACAAGTAAACAGAGTAGGGCATGCATGCATCGGTAAAAAGTCCTTCAACACACAAGCAACAAGATGTTATTTTTTTGAAAGCCAGTAAATACTGACAAAAAAAAGCATATAGACACTTAGAAGAAGCAATGTACAGTCCCCCCCACCCACCCAACCTCCTCCAATGTACAGTTTCTACGTCAAATGTATAGCCTTTCTTTTCTGGACTCTTTTTGTATCACAAACAGTACTGTATTTGTAAATCTGGTATGTCATAAATGTCTAGATGTAGCAGTACTGTCTATCTGTCTACCTGTATGTCATATATGTTATCATGAATTGAACATGGGGGACCCTGATGTAAACAAGACGATGAATTGAAAATGTCTAGGCCTACCACAAGTTCAAAATCTGGTATGTCATAAATGTCTAGATGTAGCAGTACTGTCCATCTGTCTACCTGTATGTCATATATGTTATCATGAATTGAACATGGGGGACCATGATGTAAACAAGATGATGAATTGAAAATGTCTAGGCCTACCACAAGTTCAGGGTACGCATCCAGATTAGATTCACATGGCGGAGTACAGGGAAAACGCTCATCATTGCTGAAGCGTATTTTAAGATTTGCTGCCATATTAATGTGCGGCATCTTTTTTCTTTTTTTGGCGCGAGCACCGCGATAACCTTACAACACGTACCTGAGAGGGGCTTTGCTCAAACCAAGCGCGTACCTTAAAAGGGGCTTCGCTCAACCAATCAGAGAGAGGCTTCTCTCAACCAATCAGAGAGGGGTCTGCAGAAATGGGAGGGGTCTGCAGAAATGGAGATCAACCAATCAGAGAGGGGTCTGCAGAAATGCGGCTACGAATTGTAGAGACGCGGGACTCCTGTTCTCAAGAAGGCGGGACTTCCTGTTATACAGCAGGAAGGCGGGACTCCTGTTCTCCAGCAGGAAGACGGGACTCCTGTTCTCCAGCAGGAAGGTGGGACTCCTGTTCTCAGGAAGGCGGGACTTCCTGTTATCCAGCAGGAAGGCAGGACTCCTGTTCTCCAGCAGGAAGGCGGGACTCCTGGTCTCAGGAGGGCGGGACTTCCTGTTCAGCACATTAACTACATTAAGTGCATTAGACCGCGCGCTCGCTCCAGATGGGATGCCTCATAAATGCGCTCGCCGGTGTCATTTACAAGAGGTACCGGGCCGAGCGCGGGGGGAGGGGACCGGGGGTGGGGGGTGGATGGGCGGGTGTAGGTGAGACTGACACATGGTGCAAAGTCAAGTTAATGTCAATCTAATTCTGATCTGCTAAGAGGCCGTTTGTCCAAGTCAGCTCCCCTGCGCCTCAACATCCCGAGTGACATGGGGAGGAAGTGAAATGACACAGCCAGCAGTTATTAGGATATTGAATATCTCGTTATTCTGTCCTGGGACTAAGTGTGTGGAGCGAGGTGTGAATCTAATGAAACCAAAGGAGCCCAAGAACTTTGAGTTGGTGGAATTGATCAGAACTTGTGTTGACTTAGGAGGAACTTAAAGGGCAATGCCACCCCTTTTTCTTTTCTATGTGTTCTTCCTGTGCGACCAGGAGAGTTCAGTCAGTGTTTGTTGAACAGTCACCGCTCTCTCCCGACGCCACAAATCGACAAGAGAACCTTCTGTGATGTCACTGGGATGTAGAATCCGCTGCTGCTCCGTTGACAATGGATGGGCCTCTGACTTTATAAGACAATAAACTATTTGTGTGACAGTTTGTCTTGACGTCCAAATGAGGCGTATTATAATACTCCGGCGTTGCTCGATGGTCTGAACCAGAATCAAACATCTCATCATAAACCCAGAGCCACATTCGTGGTGTACGTAGCAGCTCCCAGGTTTTACATCTCATTTACATCAGAGAGAGGGGGGGGGGGGGGGTAGAGAGAGAGGGGGGAGAGTAGAGAGAGAGGGGGGAGAGTAGAGAGAGAGGGGGGTGGTAGAGAGAGAGGGGGGAGAGTAGAGAGAGAGGGGGGAGAGTAGAGAGAGAGGGGGGAGAGTAGAGAGAGAGGGGGGTGGTAGAGAGAGAGGGGGGAGAGTAGAGAGAGAGAGGGGGTAGAGAGAGAGAGAGATAAAGAGGGGGAGAGGGGGGAGAGAAAGGGGGGGAGTAGAGAGAGAGGGGAGATAGTAGAGAGAGAGGGGGGTAGAGAGAGAGAGGGAGAGGGGGGAGGGGAGAGAGGGGGGAGTAGAGAGAGGGGATAGTAGAGAGAGAGGGGGGAGAGAGGAGAGAGAGAGAAAGAGGGAGAAAGGGAGAGGGGGAGAGAGAGAGGAGAGGGAGAGGCAGTAGAGAGAGAATGAGGGAGAGCGAGGAGGGAGAGAGGGCGATAGGGGAGAAAGGGAGAGAAAGCAGAGAGAGAGAAAGAGAGAGAGGAAGAGGGATAGCGCAGAGAGAGAGAGCAAGAGAGAGAGAGAGAGAGAGAGAGAGAGAGAGAGAGAGAGAGAGAGAGAGAGAGAGAGAGAGAGAATGTCATGATGCTTGGTGTTGGATGTGGGCACGTGTCGAGAGAGAGATCGGAGGGAACTGTCTTCGGGGCACAGCGGGAGCACATTCTCAAAATGGGTGGCATCGCTCGCCGAGTCGTTGGGTTCCCTGTTTAGTGGGCACACATACTGTAGTGGTTGCAGTATCTGTTGTAATAGGAAAGTTAAGTGTTTATTTAATGCTGGCTGTAAAAGCAGCGATGGCACGCCTCTTGTTTGGCGGAGGGCCACTGTTCCATGCATCTAGTAATAAATGCCTGAGTAATAACATATTCAAGTTTAATTCGGGGTAGACACCTGTGCTCGTACACACACACACACACACACACACACACACACACACACACACACACACACACACACACACACACACACACACACACACACACTCACACACACACACACACACACACACACACACACACACACACACAGTACACAAGGGCATGTGGCACACACAAACACGAGTTTTTCGAATGCTTTATTTGTTTCCACCGATTAAATCGGTACATGCAGTACCTTCTATTCCAGTCATCTAGAAGTTCAACATGATTTTAAGGACATAAACACACATACATACACACACACACACATACATATATACACACACACACACACACACACACACACACACACACACACACACACACACACACACACACACACACACACACACACACACACACACACACACACATATACACACACACACATGCACACACAGGAGCGCCACGTGGGCTGGGCTAACACAGTGAGGAAGGGCACTGAACTGAAGCAGTAAGCACATTTCACCATCGGAGAGCGCTGGGGTAGAGTTACAGGGACACACAACCCCCCCCCCCCTCTCTCTCTCTTTCTCTCTTTCTCTCACACCCTCCCTCCCTCTCTCTGTTTGTCTCTTAACTCTATCCGCCTAATACAATTTTTACAAGAGCGCTTTTAGAAATGGCAATGATGTGAGACATCTCACTCCTCTCTCTCTGATCATCTGTACTATTTATGTGTCCCCGTATGTGTCCAGTGTCCTTAACCGCGTAGTTGTTTTGACAGGCATTCCAACTATTGCCAGCAGAAAAATAATCCATCGACATGGGTTGAATTCTTACGCTTCTAATTCCCACACCTCCTCCTCCTTCCTGTTAAAACATGTTGACCCCAGGCGGTCAGGTGGCGTAGCGGAGAGTGCGCTCGTCACCAATGCAAGAGGCTGCGGTCTCGACTCCCGGAGTCAGCATTGCTTGGGGCTTGGGCTGATCGCTATACTAACCCATTTGGCTGGGTTAGGGGGAGGACAAGTCATGGGTGGGAATCTGGCGTTGTGGACAGCGACGCCTACAGGTCAGGTCTGGGCGCTTGCTCAGCGGAGGCAGGACTTGATGAAGGCAGCGTGACCTCCCACGCGTTACACTTCACCAATGAGAGTCCTCGCTGCCAGGTGAAAAAAGAGTCACTGGCTGTCGCAGCGCGTGTCGGAGGAAGCGTGTGGATGACTTCAGGGTTCCCTTGTACCGACCAGTAGGAGAACATGCGCACGACAACCAGGTAGGGGAAGGGGGGAATTGGCACAACGACTCAATTGGGACGGGGAGAAAACAGAGAAAAATCAGAGAAAGAGAGGATTAAAAAAAAATAAAAAAAAACATGTTGACCCCATAGACACTGCTGCCGCTATACAGGGACCAGGTTGACCCCATAGACACTGCTGCCTCGATACAGGGACCAGGTTGACCCCATAGGACCGCGGGGATACCCATAATCCATATTGTAAATAGCAAAACAGCAAAATGCCACCTTTATATTTACATTCATATTTAGTCAATTAGCTCAACGCTTTTATCCAAAACAACTTACACATTTTGTACAACAGGTCAGCAGGAACGGGTACAACTCTGGCAAACAGTGTTAAAACTTAACTGCTAGTCTATAGTGGTATAGAAATATTAGCATAGTAATATAGTGTAGTATAGGCAAGGTAGATTATTTTGTAGCAAAGTGCATACTAGTAAAAGACAGTATGAAGGTTAGTAGTTTTTTAGTTTTAGTTTCTTTCAGATATTGTTTGAAGAGGTGTGTTTTTAGTCAGGCGGAAAATTGTCCTGACTGTAGTGAGAAGTTCCACCATCGAGACAGCGAATAGCCTGCTTCTCTTTGAAGACCCCCCCCCCCCCCCCCCCAGAGCTCGGATAAGAGTGGGTCTGAGGCGGCCAGAATAGATGCAGAGCGTAGGGGTCTTGAGGATGTGTAGTTAGAAGATGCAGAGCGTAGGGGTCTTGAGGGTGTGTAGTTAGACGATGCAGAGTGTAGGGGTCTTGAGGGTTAGACGATGCAGAGTGTAGGGGTCTTGAGGGTGTGTACAGTAGTTAGATGATGCAGAGCGTAGGTGTCCAATTATCTAGCAGTCTCAGTCAATGAGTCAACTAGATATCCCCCTTGGAAGGGTGTGGGCGAAATTACTTTACTTAAACCATAGAAACAATTCGGACTTTATAAGAATGTTCGTTTATTTGGACCTTGATGTCCAGCATCCAATTCATCCTTTGTTACAATAATCACCAGGTGGTCAATTAAACAAGGGGTTAGCTTGTAGCTGATAGTTGGTAGTAGCTTACATCCAAGCATTAGTGGATAATGTTAGTAGAGGTCGATATGGTATCGGTAATGTTCAACCAAGTCGCCTCTGTTGATAGTTCGTTGATAGTTAGGTTGCAATTTAGCAACCGGTTCTGGATAGTGTAGCCAGACATTAGTTGGTCAAGTTCAAGTTTCAAGTTTCTTTAATAGTTGTCATACAGAAGTACAGAATACTTTTGTACAAAATGCTTCTTACTGTTGCGCTCCAGAGACTGTGCAAGACAAGATAAGTATGAAATAAAAACATAGTAAAATTAGAAGTAAAAAAAAAAAAAAAGAGGTCACAGTGTTCAGTTTAGACATATGTACAATGTTCGATGCAGAATAGACGTAGTTACCATACAATATACAATACTGTGCAGTGTACTAATATACAATACTATATAGTGCAAGGCAGAAATGGAGAAATGGGACGAGGTGCAATTTAGGTACAGTTCACAGTAGGTGTACGAGTTGTAGTGCAAATCCTTTATCAATAAATATAAAGTGTAAGTGTGTTTGTGTGATCTAAAGTGTGGAGAGTGGGTGCTGCAGTGTGTTGTTTGTTTGAGTGAGTGTGTGCGTGTGGGTGTGTGTGCTGTGTGCATTTGATGGTTGTTGCATAGTGATTATTGTTCGTTTAGCGATTATTGTTCGTTTAGCAGCCTGATGGCCTGGGGATAGAAGCTTCTTCTGAGTCTTTCTGTGCTCGCCTTAAGACTCCGGTATCGCTTGCCTGACCGCAGCAGTTCAAAGAGGCAGTTGTTCGGGTGGCTCGAGTCCTTAATAATTCTCTTAGCCTTCCCCTTGCACCGCTTGTTGTAAATGTTCTGGAGGGTGGGAAGCCCCCCTCCAATTGTGCGTTCGGCTGAACGTGTCACTCTTTGTAGTCTGCTACGGTCTTGTGCAGTGCTATTCCCAAACCAGGAGGTGATGTTGCCGGTCAGGATGCTCTCTATTGTACATGAGTAGAAGTTCCTAAGGATCTTCTGACTGACTTGGAACTTCCTTAGGCGCCTGAGGAAGTAGAGGCGTTGTCGTGCCTTCTTCACAACACTGGTCTGCATGTAGTTGGTCTATAGTCAGCATGTACATTCAGTCAGCGTTTAGTCAGTCAGCATACAATCAGACGTTAGTCAGTCTATAGATTATTTACCTATACAAAAGGAAAGGAAAACAAACGGCATTAATTAATAACTAGATATATGAATTAAAGAGAAATGCGGATATTAACGGCGCATATAATGCTACGTACCGTTGGCCAGTCAAGAGTTCGCCCACAGGGCTTTTCACCTTACAGTCTAGACTGAGAGTGTCACTTAAATAGCGCGACGCGCCGGCGCAGAGACAGCTTACCTGCTCAGAGTCGCAATATGTACTCAAAAGTGCGTCCACTAGGCGGCACCAGATAATAATTAACTCATGCAATAAATGTGTACAATAAATGTTACTCATGATAATAATGAAGGATAATAATGATAAATATATTGGGAAAAACGTCGGATAATTCTCCACCTCCCACTTAGTTTTCTGAACGTCAGGCTCCTAAAACTATTCAAACTATACAAGTGATCCCGGTCTATATTATTATTATTTCTTTACAGGGGCACGAAGAATTAAACTATGCCGCATTTACGGTGGTAGCACAAACGGCTCCCGCGAAAAACTACTCAGGTTCCATCGGCATCGGGTGATTCTTAACGTCCTCAATCCTGCCAGAAACAGGCGACTTTCGACGTCCTTCTTTGTGCCAGAAACAGGCGACTTTCGACGTCCTTTGCGCCAGAAACAGGCGACTTTCTACGTCCTTCTTTGTGCCAGAAACAGGCGACTTTCGACGTCCTTTGTGCCAGAAACAGGCAACTTTCGACGTCCTTCGTTGTGCCAGAAACAGGCGACTTTCGACGTCATTTGTGCCAGAAACAAGGCGACTTTCGACGTCCTTTTTTGCCAGAAACAAGGCGACTTTCGACGTCCTTTTTTGGTCATTGTTCCTTGAATGGTAGAAGTACCACCAACCTCCTGACGTCACTGTGGAGGACGTGGTGGGGCACACCCCGACGTGACGATCACGTTTGGGATGACCGGCGGTAACGGGAAGGCTATGGCAAGTCCTTACTTCCACGTCCCTAATGACACCCTTTGGGTCAGGGTGAGTCTTTATCACTCGGCCCAGTCGAAACTGGCCTCTGAGTGCGTTCTGGTCCGCAAGCCAGACCAGGTCCCCTTCAGTGACATTCCTGGCGGGAGTGTGCCACTTTTTTCGGACAAAGAGTTCTGGTCCCGCCAGCTGGCTCCATCGTTTCCAGAACCTGTTCACTTCAATCTGGATTGCTCTCAGACGGATGAAGGGGTAGCTAGCGGACTCGAAACCTCTGGGGTCTCCATGGGGCCTTGCACGTCCCAGTAGGAGAGTGTTGGGGGTGATGACCTCAATGGTGCCATCCCGAAGCTGGGCATTGGCGCCAATAGGCCTCTCATTTGATAGATTTGCAGCTAGGTATAGGAGGGTTTGGAACTCCAGGGCCGTGAGGCTCCCTTCTTCACCTATGCTGCTTAGTGCTCTTTTCAATACTTGCACAGCTGCTTCAGCCGCACCATTCCTATGAGGAGAGTCAGCGGGGTGGAACATCCAAGTCCAATCTGTACCAGACTCTGCGGCTTTCTTCTGTACTTTGTTATTGTCGATATTTGCTAGGAACTAAAGTTCTTCCAGCGCTGGCTTTGCTCCCAGGAAATGAGTCCCTTTATCGGACCAGAGCTTCTTAGGATGGCCTCTCAATGCAGTGAAGCGTTGGAATGTTTTTAGGAAACCTTCAGTCGAGAGGTCTTCCACTATGTCGGCATGTATTGCTCTGGATGCCATGCAGCAGAAAACTACGCCCCAGGCTTTCTTACTTGTTCTCTTTTTCACTGAGTCTTTGATCGTGTAGGGACCAAAGAGGTCCAACGTGGTATACTCGAATGGTGCGGCCGGCTCTGTGCGCTCTGGGGGGAGTTCGCTCATGATTTGACGGCACATTTTTGCCTTGTTCTTTCGGCAGTGTATACACGAGTCAATTGTGCTTCGGGCTACTCTTGGCCCCTGCACAACCCAGGCTTTATCTCTCATGCACAAGAGGGTTCCTGCAATGCCCTCATGGTTTGCCCTGTGAGCTTCCTCTGCCAGGAGGATGCTCACCCATTCCCTGTAGGGAAGTAAGGGCACCCCAGGCCATTCTTTGGCCATGGCTTGAACTCTGCCGTGGCACAGCAAGAGTTTGGAGTCCTCCTCTTTGTGGACCACAAGTCTGTCTAGTGTGGTCACGGGGAATTCTGCGCCTTCCTGTGCGGCCAGGCATAGTTCTCTGAATGCGCTTTGCAGTTCATTTACAGTTAATGTCTCCCACTTTAACAATGTGTGGGTTGGCAAACGTGCTTTCGTCGTTTGGGCCTTCCGGGTTTTTACTGTCGCCCAGAACTTCAGTGCCCTTCGGATGAAGCCGACGACGTTGCAGAGTGTCTTGAGAGAACTGTATCTCCTTGGGTTTATCTGGCCTACGAGAGCCCCGCCCCAAAGTTTGTCAGGGCTTCTGTTTGGCGAGATAATGATATCTGATTCTTCTTTTGTCTTTGCTTGCGCTCTTGTGATAGCAACTGTGAAGGCCTTTCTTTGAAGCCTACTTACTGCGTCTCTCACAGCGGTAGATACCTCTGAGGCTGATTTCATTGGCCATTCCTCTTCGGGGTAGGCGAGGAAGTCAGGGCCGCACTGCCACGCAGAATCCTCTCCGAGTAGCTCTGGGGAGCAGTGGCCTCTTGTGACCAGGTCAGCAATATTGCGTTCTCCTGGTACCCACCACCAATCAGTGACGGGACCAGCCTTCTGGATCTCTCCGACCCGATTCGCAAAGAATGTCTGAAAGCCATAGCTTTCTCTTTGGATGGCTCCCAGCACCGTCTGACTGTCGACGAAGTGGAACCATCTTTCGATTTTGATTCTTCCATGTTTAAGCACATACTTTTTTAGACGGGATGCGAACACCGCCCCGCAGATTTCCGCCTTTACTGGATCACCTCTAAGGTCAAGAGGGGCCAGCTTCGCTTTTGACTCCACTAGCCGGGCAACTGCTCCCCCAGACGTCTCCCATCGTAGATACAGTACTGCGCCATAGGAATCACAGCTCCCGTCTGAGAACGTGATCCCCCATGGCTTGCCCAACCAGCCGGCGGGCGTGATACTTCTTGGGAATGTGACGCGGCTCAGGCGAGCATATTCCTTGAACAACTCCACTGCTTTCTCTCGGAGCTCCTCTGATAGTGGCTGGTCCCAAGTGTCCTTGGTAATTTTTCCAGACTCCTGGAATGCTCTTCTCACTAGGATCACTCCCTTCTGCTTGAGTGGAGTTGCGAGACCAATCGGGTCATACAGTCCTGCGACTTGGCTGAGTAGGACTCGGCGTGTCAGAGGGTTAGGCGTCCTCTCTATGATTTTTCTTCGGCTAGATCTGCTTCCATCCTCATCTTTTGCCTTCTCCGGGAAAAGTTGATGGATGCCATCACGAAGAGCTTATCTTCCTGAACAAGGTAGCCGACTCCCAAAGCCTTGTTATCTTCATCCTTAAGTTGGTTCGGTAGAACTAGTGTCTGTGCCTTGGTCTCCGGGGTGTCATGCCTCCCACTGTGACCAGATCGGACCCAGGGTTTGAGGTGGAAGCCGCCTGCCTTCAAGATAATAATACGATGACTTCGACCCCCTTAAGGATCTCTTCCAGTCTGTGAGAGTCATTGTGTGATACGAGGAGATTGTCCACGTAGCTGTTGTCCACGATGACAGATCTTTCCTCTGTTAGATGGGAGAACCGAGGGAGGTATGCGGTCTCTCGCATAGCGACTTGGGCAATACATCCGGCCGGCTTGTCTCCCATGTTCACCCTGACAACGGCGTAATCTTCTATCTCGTCTTGCGGTGAGTCTCTCCATAGAAAACGGTGTACATGAACTTCCTCCTCCTCAAGCCACACTGAGTTATACATCTTTTTGATGTCACCAATGGCTGCATGTTCTCCCTCTCGGAATCTGAGGAGTACTGCACGGATTTGGTTCAGCACATCAGGACCTTTCAGTAGGATATTGTTCATGCTTACACCTTTGTATTCTTGGCTACTGTCCCAGACAATTCGTACTGGAGTGGTGACGGAGTGTGGGTTCGGTGCGGTCAAGTGACTCACGTACCATACTGCTCCTTTCCATTGGTCCATCATAGACCTAGTTAGTTTCACGGCAGCTCCTCTCTCCACCATTTTGTGGATTTGCCTGGTATAGGCTACTTTCCATGAAAGATCCTTCTCAAGGCGCTTCTCTGTCCTGAGGAAGGTCGACTCCACAGCTCTGCGATTGTTAGGGAGAGATGCTGGTTGTTCCTTCCAGGGGTATTTTGCATCCCAGTGGGAGTCCCCACAGTGCAAGTCTTTCTCCTTGAAGGTCAAGCCAGCCTTGATGATCTCTAGCTCCCGCTCGTCAGCCAGTGTCATCTCCTTTCCTCCAGGAGGACAGTTGCCACAGCGACATCCCCCACAGACGGGGTCACAGGCTGCTCCGATGCTGTCCCATTTCAGCCAGTCGAAGACTTCCTTGTTGCTTGTGGCAGTTACTGCCTCTTTCATGCTTTTCCTCTTGGTTAAGTCTACCGTGAGGTTTTTGCATTCTCTCATGATGGTTGTTCCCATGGAGCGTGCGAAGTGGGTCAACGAATAACGCGTGGTCATTTTTACTTCTTCGAAGAGGTCCGGATGCGCACCGCTCACAGTTTTGCCCAGTGGGCCGTCCCATAGCACCAGATCACCGGCTCTCTCCATTCTTTGTGGGGCCAGGCGACCTTCCCGGGTGCTAATGAGCAGATCAATTGTATCAGGCCGGGTCAATTCTCCTGGCTTGACACATGGGAAAAACTTTTCTAGCCTCTCGGAGCTCACCACTCTATCTACTTTGTCGATGTCCTCAAGGCCGTAGCAGAGCATCTCGTGGGCTCTCAAGGTCCCCTTCGGGGTCCATACTTTTATTGCCACCACATACCTCTTGGTGTCGACTCTGACTGCCATCTTCCTAACACCGTACACGACCAGTGTGATAGGTTCGCCGGCCAGCCCGAGCCACTTGGCGGCTCTGTGTGTGATATAGTTGGTGTCGGAGGCGAGGTCCATCAACGCTCCAACACAGTCTCCTCCTCCTGTCGTGACATCCATGAGCATCATGGGATCATGAGGACTGGGTATTCTTTTATGCCACTCTTGTCCAACAGGCTCTTGCTGGCGTACACTTGGGAGGTCGCTTTGTTCGTGAAGGCTTTCTTGAATGCTTCCATTTGGAGCGTTGACAATTTTAACTCTGTGACCACCTTCTCCTGCTCAGCCGTAAGGCCTCGGAGCCCTTTACGAGCGCCGGGCTCATTGGTTGTTTCGTTCCTGCTCTGTGTCTTGGAGCAGAGGAGAAAATGATGGTTGACAGGGCCGCCCCCCTTTACACACTCATCTTTTTTACAGAGGAACCTTTTCTCGCATAGGCCGTTGGCCCCGTGATAAGCGAGGCATTTGATGCAAGCTCCAGCTTTCTTCACCTGGGCTCGTTTTTCCAGTAGTTTAGCCTTCTTGAAGGCCGGGCAGAAGTACAGTCTTTTCCCATGTGCTTCCTCTCCACACATGGTGCACGAGTCCCTCTGGGGCTCCCTTCTTACTTCGCTCGCTGTCGTTCTTGTAAATTACCGTCTATCACCTCCCCTGTCGCTCAGCCTTTCACGCTGGGTTGGTCTTTCGCCAGCGTGGGTGGCTCCGATCTCCAACTGTGCTAGCCTCTCGAGGATCCTTTCTTGTCCTTTCAGAAATGACAAGAGTCTGTCAAAGTAACTAGCGGGAGTGACGCCATTCGCGGGGTCATGCTCATAGGAGATCCACTGCTCTCTCATGCCTATAGGCAGTTTTCTCTCTATGGCGGCAACAGTTAGGTGGTTCTTGATCACGTCCTCCATACCAAGGTCTTTTAAGTCGTACAGTGCGGTTTCCACTGCCTGGACCAGGTCAATCATTGGCCTAGGCTGGTTACTCCGTACTGGAGGCACTTCTTCCAGACCTTTGAGGATCAGACTTGCGGTTGTGCTCCTGTCTCCAAAGCGGTTGTCCAGGAGCCTGAAAACGTTGTCCGCTGTTCTGCAGCGATCCAGCCCGAGTTTCTTTCTCAGTGGCTCTTCTACGCTGTCAAGAAGGTGATATAATTTGCATACAGGCAATCCTGATGGTTCGGCCAAAGCCTGGAGGTCCTCCCAATTATCCCGCCAGCGCCAATAGGTCCTTCTGTCGCCACAGAATCTGGACAGATTGATGGCAGCAAGCTTTATCTTTGGTCGGGCCCCCTGGTGGGCTCTGTGGTGAGCGAGACCTTCCCGCGTTGCGCCCTCATCGCCTGATGGCGTGGCGTGGTCACCTCGTAACTGAGGCATGATAGCGAGGTCAGCGCTCTGGTAAAGATAGGGTTCGCTGCCGGGTTGTCTTACCCGTGGGAGCGAACTCCTGTCGGTATACTCATGAGGTCCACTTCTTGTGGTCTTTGCTCCAAGATGGAGATGGGTTGCTTTCGGGGCCCCCTCGTGGCTCCCGAAAGGTAAGGGAGAGTCTTTGGAAGCGCCCTCTGTTTGACTACTGTCAAGCTGAGGAGATGACGAGTGGATGTGAAGGACTTCACTTTTGCCGTTGGTGGACGGGGAAGGTTTAGCTTCCGCGGCACGTTGCAGAACATCGTTTGAAATATCAAGTGGGCTGGTTACTTCACCGCCCCTTTCAATGTTGTGTGTCCTTATATCCTCTTCACCCTCATAAGCACATCCAGTGTCACCCTTTCCCCCAGGCTCTAGGAGGGTCGACCACTTGTCCATCAGTGCTGCTCTTTCCTCGTCCAAGTGCCTGTACCGCTTCTCTAATTCAGATATGTTGGGAGTTGGAAGAAGGTATCTCCACTCTCTCATCATTTGTTCAAAGGCGTTGAGTCTTCTCTCCAATTTGTTCCCCTCCAACGCTCTCTTGTCTTGGGGTGCCCATTGGGTGCTGAGCCTCTTTGCCTCTTCCAAGGCCTCCTTAAACTCTGCTTCAAGGGGGCCTAATTTTGGTTGAACGAAGCGGGACCATACCTCCGAGAAGATCTTCTTCTCTAGTGTCATTTTCCTCTGCTTGCTTCCGTCTTTCTTTGCTGTGGCATCGGCCATCACGGTAGAATGCGGAGTTCCGTCGGCCTCCTCCAATGCTCCAACATAGTCCCCCGTCGTGTCAACGAGCTTCGCAAACTCTATCTGAAGAGCTTTCTTGTCGTTGACAAGCTCCGCTAGCGATGCAGTGTCAACATTGTCAGCTACTTGGTTGGCTCTCCTTGTGAAAGCTGTTTGCGCCGCAGTACGCCTCTTCTTTAGCTCTTCCACATCTACACCTTCCATCTTGTCCCAGTCAGCCGTTTCCCCAACTGGAGCTTCTTTTGCAGCTGAGTCGCTGGTTGCAGGCAGTAGTAAACAATGGGGTTAACAGTCAGAAGCACAGTTCGTACAGTTTCCGTGTGTAGCAGAGTGATTACAATGACACTGCTCCAAGCAGGAGATAATGATGGGACCGTATAGTGGGTCAACGTAGTTTCGCTTCACTCACTTGAACCTGGTAATGGCCACAATGAGAGTGAACAAATAGGATAGAGTTGGTGAGCACCGCTACAGCTTCTTCACTCACTTGAAACCTGGAAATGGCCACAATGAGAGTGAACAAGTAGGATAGAGTAAATGAGCACCGTTTCATCCATTCATTTCAGCCTTTAATCCATTCATAGTATAGTTTACGGCGTCTGGAGCAACAACGTATTTGCACCGTTCAACACATCCAAGGCATAGGCGTGTCAATGATAATGTTCGCAGCGTTTGGAGCAACAATGTATTTGCACCGTTCAACACCGCCAAGGCATGGGTGTCAATGATAATGTTCACAGCGTTTTGAGCAACAACGTAGTTGCTTGGTTCAACACAGCCAAGACATGGGTGTCAATGATAATGTTCACAGCGTTTTGAGCAACAACGTAGTTGCTTGGTTCAACACAGCCAAGGCATGGGTGTCAATGATAATGTTCACAGCGTTTGGAGCAACAATGTAGTTGCTTAGTTCAACACAACCAAGGCATAGGTGTCAATGATAATGTTCACAGCGTTTGGAGCAACAACGTAGTTGCTTGGTTCAACACAGCCAAGGCATAGGCGTGTCAATGATAATGTTCACAGCATTTGGAGCAACAACGTAGTTGCTTAGTTCAACACAGCCAAGGCATGGGTGTCAATGATAATGTTCACAGCGTTTGGAGCAACAATGTAGTTGCTTAGTTCAACACAGCCAAGGCATAGGTGTCAATGATAATGTTCACAGCGTTTGGAGCAACAATGTAGTTGCTTAGTTCAACACAGCCAAGGCATGGGTGTCAATGAAATGTTCTTTAGTTAGCATTGGTGGCCAGCAGTGTTAGCATTCTTTGGCTAGCAATGTTAGCAGTCTTTGGCTAACAGCGTTAGCATTGGTGGCTAGCAATGTTAGCAGTCTTTGGCTAACAGCGTTAGCATTGGTGGCTAGCAGTATTAGCATTGGTTGGCTAATGGCTAGCGTTAAGCATTGGCAGCTAGCAGTGTTAGCAGTCTTTGGCTAAAAGCGTTCGCATTGGTGGCTAGCAGTATTAGCATTGGTTGGCTAATGGCTAGCGTTAAGCATTGGCAGCTAGCAGTGTTAGCAGTCTTTGGCTAACAGCGTTAGCATTGGTGGCTAGCAGTATTAGCATTGGTTGGCTAATGGCTAGCGTTAAGCATTGGCAGCTAGCAGTGTTAGCAGTCTTTGGCTAACAGCGTTAGCATTGGTGGCTAGCAGTATTAGCATTGGTTGGCTAATGGCTAGCGTTAAGCATTGGCAGCTAGCAGTGTTAGCAGTCTTTGGCTAACAGCGTTAGCATTGGTGGCTAGCAGTATTAGCATTGGTTGGCTAATGGCTAGCGTTAAGCATTGGCAGCTAGCAGTGTTAGCAGTCTTTGGCTAACAGCGTTAGCATTGGTGGCTAGCAGTATTAGCATTGGTTGGCTAATGGCTAGCGTTAAGCATTGGCAGCTAGCAGTGTTAGCAGTCTTTGGCTAACAGCGTTAGCATTGGTGGCTAGCAGTATTAGCATTGGTTGGCTAATGGCTAGCATTAAGCATTAACATTGGATGGAGTTCGGCGACCCCACCACTTCAAGCAACCAGCATGTGGGCGGAATACGGCGATTCCAACTCAATAAGCAGTCAACATCAACGTTTCACTTCCCTTGAGCTGACCGCGTCCTCTCCAATGTGCCCCGTCGTGTGTATCCACTCCGTCCTGGTTCCACCTTGACGTTGAGGGGTATCCCACGCGGCACTTCCTTCTGCGTTCCGTCCATCCCGTCTCGTAGCGGGCGCGTGCGGTAAATAATTGTCCAATTATCTAGCAGTCTCAGTCAATGAGTCAACTAGATATCCCCCTTGGAAGGGTGTGGGCGAAATGACTTTACTTAAACCATAGAAACAATTCGGACTTTATAAGAATGTTCGTTTATTTGGACCTTGATGGCCAGCATCCAATTCATCCTTTGTTACAATAATCACCAGGTGGTCAATTAAACAAGGGGTTAGCTTGTAGCTGATAGTTGGTAGTAGCTTACATCCAAGCATTAGTGGATAATGTTAGTAGAGGTTGATATGGTATCGGTAATGTTCAACCAAGTCGCCTCTGTTGATAGTTCGTTGATAGTTAGGTTGCAATTTAGCAACCGGTTCTGGATAGTGTAGCCAGACATTAGTTGGTCTGCATGTAGTTGGTCTATAGTCACCATGTACATTCAGTCAGCGTTTAGTCAGTCAGCATACAATCAGACATTAGTCAGTCTATAGATTATTTACCTATACAAAAGGAAAGGAAAACAAACAGCATTAATAACTAGTAGTGCTGTCAGGCGATTAAAAAAATTAATCTAATTAATTACAGGATTTGTAATTAATTAATCTAATTAATCGCATTTTAATCGCATAACCATTTTATGCCTGATATTCTATATTATATAATCATATTTCAAATTGCATGTGTCCGGATGGCAGAATTCAGTACTGTATCTACAAAACCTTCTGTTTAATCATCTTCCATCTATTAATTTGCTTAGATTTTTCAGGTCTGGTCAATTTGAGCATGGTGTTATTCACAGTCAAAGATACAAAAAAAATTATTGATATTCTCATTTGGTTCATTACAATTTACTCAAAATAAAATTTTCATTCAATCAATCACCGCGCAGATTGATTGATTGAATGAAAATGTTATTAACAGATTGCAGAATGGGTACAATACAGTACGGCACACAATTGTTAAGGGGATGCAGACCAGGGAATCCATTCTTTGTGGATCTAGCCCACAGTATTTCTGACACTGGGAATACATTCCCTGAGATAGATCTCCCTAGAATCAGATACCAAGAACATGCAAATGGACCATATTAAAAAATAAAAAAAAGTCTGTAAATGTGTATTCTACATTATTATGGAATGAATGAGATACAAAAAAAATATTATAAAAAAAAAAAAAAAAAAAAACTTTTTTTTTTGTAATTAATTTTGAGTTAATTTTCATAACGCGATAATTTGCTGTGTAATTAATTAATCTAATTAACGCGATAAACTGACAGCCCTAATAACTAGATATATGAATTAAAGAGAAATGCGGATATTAACGGCGCATATAATGCTACGTACCGTTGGCCAGTCAAGAGTTCGCCCACAGGGCTTTTCACCTTACAGTCTAGACTGAGAGTGTCACTTAAATAGCGCGATGCGCCGGCACAGAGACAGCTTACCTGCTCAGAGTCGCAATACGTACTCCAAAGTGCGTCCACTAGGCGGCACCAGATAATAATTAACTCATGCAATAAATGTGTACAATAAATGTTACTCATGATAATAATGAAGGATAATAATGATAAATATATTGGGAAAATGTCGGATAATTCTCCAGTAGGGGTCTTGAGGATGTGTACAGTAGTTAGATGATGCAGAGCGTAGGGGTCTTGAGGGTGTGTAGATGATGCAGAGCGTAGGGGTCTTGAGGGTGTGTACAGTAGTTAGATGATGCAGAGCGTAGGGGTCTTGAGTGTGTGTACAGTAGTTAGATGATGCAGAACATAGGGGTCTTGAGGGTGTGTAGTTAGAAGATACAGAGCGTAGGGGTCTTGAGGGTGTGTAGTTAGAAGATACAGAGCGTAGGGGTCTTGAGGGTGTGTAGTTAGAAGATACAGAGCGTAGGGGTCTTGAGGGTGTGTAGATGATGCAGAGCGTAGGGGTCTTGAGGGTGTGTAGATGATGCAGAGCATAGGGGTCTTGAGGGTGTGTAGTTAGAAGATACAGAGCATAGGGGTCTTGCGGGTGTGTAGTTAGAGACTATTGACTGGAGGTAGGAGAGATATATAAAATGTATGTTGCACCGTCATATAACAACATTGTGAATAAGGTGCACCAGACAGTTGTTCGTCTGAGGTAAAAATAACTGTGTTGATATGTGCTACCAATGTTTCTTTATGTATTTTTCTCCTATTCAACGCAGGGTCCAATATGGAGACGAAAGAAAGAAAGAAAGAAAGAAAGAAAGAAAGAAAGAAAGAAAGAAAGAAAGAAAGAAAGAAAGAAAGAAAGAAAGAAAGAAAGAAAGAAAGAAAGAAAGAAAGAAAGAAAGAAAGAAAGAAAGAAAGAAAGAAAGAAAGAAAGAAGGAAAGAAAGAATTACCAACATTTGCTGCTCAAAACAATTTGCAACCTTTTTGTTTACGCACGGTAGCCTACTCACATTTTTGTACAAAGCTAATTAAACTACTCATGTATGGCTACTAATTACAGTAAATCAATTAACCAAACCATAACTTTTATATTACAACAGAGCCATAGCCACTGCACCTCAAGACTGTGAAACAGATCATATTAGTGGGTGGTCTAAACTCTCCTCTGGCTTGTAGTGGCTTGTCCATGTTGACCTCTGCGGTGTGTGTGGGGGCGTGGTGGGTGTGGTGGAGTAGGGGGGGGGGGGGGGTGTAAGGGGAGAACCTGGCTGGCTGAAATGGACCCGGCTGTATTTTCCTGTCCAGTGGAAGCAAGATGACAATTCTTTGTCACATCGTCAAAGTGTCATTAGTCGGCCATTTTGTCCAGACTGTGACATTGCATCTACTTCAACTGCATAGTTGGTGCGGTCAGTATACTGAATATTCTGAATATTTTGAATATACTGAATATACTGAATATACTGAATATACTGAATATACTGAATATACTGAATATATACTGAATATACTGAATATACTGAATATTCTGAATATTTTGAATATACTGAATATACTGAATATACTGAACATACTGAATATACTGAATATACTGAATATATACTGAATATACTGAATATATACTGAATATAATATTCTGAATATTTTGAATATACTGAATATACTGAATATACTGAACATACTGAATATATACTGAATATACTGAATATATACTGAATATACTGAATATTCTGAATATTTTGAATATACTGAATATATACTGAATATACTGAATATTCTGAATATTTTGAATATACTGAATATACTGAACATACTGAATATACTGAATATACTGAATATATACTGAATATACTGAATATATACTGAATATATACTGAATATTCTGAATATACTGAATATAGTATACTGAATATACTGAATATATACTGAATATACACTGAATATACTGAATATTCTGAATATACTGAATATATACTGAATATATTGAATATACTGAATATACTGAATATTCTGAATATTTTGAATATACTGAATATACTGAATATACTGAACATACTGAATATACTGAATATACTGAATATACTGAACATACTGAATATATACTGAATATACTGAATATATACTGAATATACTGAATATTCTGAATATTTTGAATATACTGAATATATACTGAATGTGAATATACTGAATATTCTGAATATTTTGAATATACTGAATATACTGAATATACTGAACATACTGAATATACTGAATATACTGAATATATACTGAATATACTGAATATATACTGAATATATACTGAATATTCTGAATATACTGAATATAGTATACTGAATATACTGAATATATTGAATATACTGAATATATACTGAATATACACTGAATATACTGAATATTCTGAATATACTGAATATATACTGAATATATTGAATATACTGAATTTTCTGAATATTCTGAATATTCTGAATATACTGAATATACTGAATATACTGAATATTCTGAATATACTGAATACTGAATATTCTGAATATTCTATACTGAATATACTGAATATTCTGAATATACTGAATAACTGAATATACTCAATATTCTGAATACACTCAATATTCTGAATATACTCAATATTCTGAATATACTGAATATTCTGAATACTCAATATTCTGAATACTGTATACTGAATATTCTGAATATACTGAATATTCTGAATATGCTGAATATTCTGAATATTCTGAATACTCAATATTCTGAATACTGTATACTGAATATTCTGAATATACTGAATATTCTGAATATGCTGAATATACTGAATATACTCAATATTCTGAATATACTCAATATTCTGAATATTCTGAATATACTCAATATTCTGAATATACTCAATATTCTGAATATATTGAATATTCTGAATATACTGAATATTCTGAATATTCTGAATATTCTGAATATACTGAATATACTGAATATACTGAATATACTGAATATTCTGAATATACTGAATATACGTGAAATTGGTAAGAAAAATAGTAATAATAATAATAATAATAATAATAATAATAATAATAATAATAATAATAATAATAATAATAATAATAATAATAATAATAATAATAATAATAATAATAATAATAATAATAATAATAATAATAATAATAATAATAATAATAATAATAATAATACACTTTATTTGTATAGCACCTTTCATACAGACACTGCAGCTCAAAGTGCTTCACAACAGAAAAAAGACAGGCATAAAATGAGCACATAAAGTGCAGACATATAAAATCACAGTTTTTCACATTAGGATCATAACATCCCAACAGGCCACCTTGTTTATGGTTTGATTCAGTTTTAAATAGACAATAATAAAAAGAGTAAGATAAAATAGACAGAGTAAAATAATGCAATAGTGCAGTGCAATAAAATAGTAGAATAGAATAGATAAAACAATTTTTTTTACAGTGCAATAAAATAGTTCTGGATTACTGTTCAACAGTTCAAAGTCGTCTTTACCTTCTCTGTTTGGTATCCACAGTTTAAAACTTGACAGTCTTCCCTCCTGTTTTATACCCACTTTGACCCTTCGAACCTCCCACTCAGGGCAAACCTCCCTCTCAGGGCGCAGTTTCCTTTATCAGGGCGCAGTTCCCTCTCTCAGGGTGCAGTTCTAGGCCTGGGTCCTACACAGTTTTAAAGCCTGACCTGACAGTCTCTTGTTTGATACCCACACAGTTTAATACCTGACAGTTTTGAACCTGTAATAAAAAGTAATAGCCAGAGTAAAATAATACAGTGCAATAAAATAGTAGTAGTAGTAGTAGAATAGAATAGATAGTAAAATTATGCAATAGAATGGACAGAGTAAAATAGTGCTACAGTACAATCAACAGCGGAGTGTATTAGAAGGCTATGGTGAATTCAGTACTGTACAAAACCTTCTGTTTAATCATCTTCCCTTTATTAATTTCCTTAAATTTTTTGTACATGTGATCTCAAGAAGGTACTGAACGAGCTCATGTCTGGTCATTTTTAGCATGGTGTTATTCACTGTCAAAGATGCAAAGAAAAATCTTAATTCATATTCTCCTTTGTTTCATCACAATTTAAGCAAGCCTAGTAATATACACAATATTTATGACATTGGGAATACATTCAATGAGATCCCTAGATGTCCCTAGATACCAAGAACATGCAAATGGACCTTGTAGAAGTGGAGAAATCTTCATTTACTTAGGTATGTATTTTAGGCGGATTTTCTGAAGGGATCAGGCTAGAGGTTAACAATCATATTCTCTGGAACAAAAAATGGTAAATAATGTTGCTGCATAATTGCCTCAAATTAAAATGACATAACTCTCAAAATGTTGTGAACTTTGAATTGTTCCTCTGTTGTTATTGCGTCTCATCTTCACCAAGGGGGTGTAAATAATTCTGGAGGTCGACTGTCTCTGTCGGGAGTTTCGTTATCTTCCCTCTTCAAGGATCAAACTCGTGAACTCTTGCATAGCTGTTCTACCCGCTGTGATTTGTTTTTGTTTTTGCATCTCATACTGTTGTGAAGGATCAGATTAAACCGAATATATATATTTATTTATGGATATATATTTAATAGTATTTGTATATCGTTTGATATCCCCTGTATATTCCTTGTACAATATGCACTGAATATCCCTTTAGTCTACTAACAGCCCATAATAGTTTCATTCTACCATTGGACGAGAACCTGGCGCCAGCAGCCATACCCCTAGGTTCAAGTTCAATCGTGCCGACCAACATGTCGTCCTCGCCAGCATGACAGCCTCTACCGAACGCGATCGACTTCAGGGTGAACGCGATCGACTTCAGGGTGAACGCGATCGACTCCAGACACAGCAGCGGAGCGAAGAAGAGCGCATACGCCTGGAGATGAGACGCCTTCAGACGGAAGAGAATATGGCAAGAGACCGAGCAGACACCCAGCGTGCCGCTGCCGGTGCCCAAAGAGAAGCAGAGCGCGCCGCCGCCGAAGCCCAGCGCGCCGCTGACGGTGCCCAAAGAGAAGCAGAGCGCGCCGCCGCCGAAGCCCAGCGCGCCGCTGACGGTGCCCAAAGAGAAGCAGAGCGCAACATCGATCTCATCCAGCGCGAAACCGAGCGCGACAGACTACAGGGCGAGCGCGACAGACTACAAGCCGAGCGCGACAAGTTACGTGCGCGGCTAATGGAGCGGCTGATCCCCAGGGCAACACCCTCTCCCTCCGCCAGGGACTCGTCGAGACAACAGTCAAGGGCAGCGTCTCCTAACCGAGCAAGCGACCCTGAACTTGACCAACAGACCAAGCCTATACCCCCCGCAGACCCCCTTCCCCGACCGGTCCAAGCGAGACCCAGCTACAAGGAAGGAGCGGCATACACTGCGGAGAAGCCAAATAAACGACTACAGGATCTAGAGGACCTGATAGAAGAAGAAGAGGGAGAGGAGGAGAACCAAGCCCGACGACAGCACAGTACTCCACCGGACCAGGAGGTCCAGTACAGCCCAGGCTATACCCCCGCGGCGCTGCGCTACAGACCCCCAACTCTATTCACGGGTGAGCAAGACGCACGACCAGCCCCGAGGAATAGCACCTGGACCAGCGGGCCATGGTACCCTGCCGGTACCAGCCCACAGAGAGGCGCAAGAGGAGACTCGCCTAGGAGGCCTCTCCCCCAACGCTCGCCGATGTATCAGCCATCCACGGCGTCATACATTGCCACACCGCCCACCAGACGGAGTGTGTACAGAACACTCGCCAGACAATATGACCCGTTGGGATGTATTCTACCTTACACCACCAGGGCAAAGATGATTGTACGAGCACTATGGGACAAGGACCAGGGCTGGGACGACCCAATACCCGCACACCTTGCCTCAACATGGAGAGAGTGGGAGACGGAACTCCGCTCACTCCCAGGCGTCAATATACGCCGCAGCTACTTCCCATCCACAGTGAGGCCAGAGACATGCAAGATCGATCTACACGTCTTCAGCGACGCCTCCGAAGTAGCCTATGGATCGGTGGCCTACTTGCGTGCCCAAGAGAAGGGAGGAAAGATACACACCGCTTTCATCCTGGCTCGCTCAAGAATAGCCCCACGAAAGCAACAATCTATCCCGCGTCTAGAGCTCTGCGCAGCCCTAGCAGGAGCGCATCTAGCCACGTTAATCCAACGTGAACTCACCATTCCGGTGCACAGAACAATCTTGTGGTCAGATTCCACGACAGTACTCACATGGATCAAGTCTGATTCATGCAGATACAAAGTCTTCGTGGGAGTCAGAGTCACCGAGATTCAAGAGTTAACAGAAGCAGCGAGCTGGCGGTATGTGGACACCAAACACAACCCAGCTGACGTCATCACCCGGGGAATGTCCCTGGATGACCTCACCCGTCGCAACATCTACAGTGACGGACCAGAATTCCTCAAGCTCCCAGAAGAAGAGTGGCCTACGCCCACCCCACGGGAAGCAAGTAAAGAGGAGGCTGAGAACAAGAAACCTATGTTCTGTGGACTGAGCACAGTCGCCTCCACAGACCCCAACATAGATGACTGCATTACCCTAGAGAGTGCGCAGCTAAAGACATTCCTGTGGCACCACCCAGAGATTCAGTCCACCACTGACATTTCAGCAGCTGACTACGAAGAAGCAGAACTTCTTCTACTACAACGAGCCCAGAGAGACTCGTTCCCCGATGAGCTAGACTGTCTACAGGGAGGAAAGCCCGTCCCATCAGACAGCAGACTGCTCCACCTGGCACCCGAGAGTGACGCCCATAATCTCATCAGAGTGGGTGGTCGCCTGCGGAGAGCCCCCGATCTACCGGATGACATTAAGTACCCGATAGTCTTGAACAGCCGACACAAGGTCACAGAGCTGATCATAAAGAAATACGACGAGGATGTACACCACGCAGGAGCAGAGAGAGTCTTCGCGGAGATCAGACGTCGCTATTGGATACTTCAAGGAAGAGAAGTGGTGCGACGCTTCCAGCGAACCTGTCTAGACTGCCGAAAGTGGCGCGCGCAGCCCAGCATACCACGGATGGCTGACCTACCCCCCTGTCGCCTCCGACTCGGCGACAAGCCATTCCACTCCACAGGCATGGACTGTTTTGGCCCGTTGTATATAAAGAGAGGAAGAGGAACCGAGAAGCGGTGGGGTATTGTATTCAAATGCATGACCACCAGAGCGATACATATCGAGCTCCTTCCGACCATGAGCACAGACTCATTCCTTATGGCCTTCCGAAGATTCACATCACGGAAAGGAAAACCGTCTACATTGTTGTCTGATCACGGGACAAACTTCAAAGGCGGAGAAAGAGAGCTGAGAGAGAGCTTCCAAGCTATGGGCCCAGAACTTAAGACCCACCTCGCTCCATCCCAGATTGACTTCCAGTTTAATCCCCCGAACGCACCCCACTTCGGTGGAACCTGGGAAAGAGAAGTACGTTCTATAAAGACAGCCCTGTACGCCGTGCTTGGGGCCCAGACTGTGGCGGAGGAAGTCCTAATGACAGTCCTCACGGAGATCGAGGGAGTATTGAACTCCAAGCCCCTCGGTTACGTCTCCAGTGATATAGCAGATGTCGACCCAGTCACCCCCAACACACTCTTAATGGGGCGGCTGGACCCCGCGCTACCCCAGACAATGTACAGGCCTGAAGAAGCGAACGGCCGAAGAATGTGGAGGTACAGTCAAGTGCTAGCTGACAAGTTTTGGAGCAGCTTCCTACTCCACTACCTACCGTCTCTACAGACCCGCCAGAAGTGGGTAAAAGAGAGAGACAATTTGACAGAAGGAACAGTCGTCATGATTATCGACCAGTCACTACCCAGAGCTATGTGGCCGGCTGGCCGCGTAAGCAAAGTAATCACCGGTGCCGATGGCAAGGTCCGAGCAGCTGAAGTGCTCGTCCAAGGGCGAACTTACACACGACCCATGGCGAGGCTAATAGAACTGCCCCGACTCCCAGACACTATCGATGATGACCATGACCCCATGACTTTGTGAGTTGACTGACCCTTACAGCGGACCTTGAGTGGTAGACAGTGCGGTTAATCTGTCTCTGCTTAGCTAATTAGGTGGGACTAATTAGGGGGCGGCTGTTGTGAAGGATCAGATTAAACCGAATATATATATTTATTTATGGATATATATTTAATAGTATTTGTATATCGTTTGATATCCCCTGTATATTCCTTGTACAATATGCACTGAATATCCCTTTAGTCTACTAACAGCCCATAATAGTTTCATTCTACCATTGGACGAGAACCTGGCGCCAGCAGCCATACCCCTAGGTTCAAGTTCAATCGTGCCGACCAACATGTCGTGGCAAGCCCGGTTCCGCGTAGGAATACGTCTGGCGAAATACGAATGGTACTATTTGTTCACAGCGCATATATATATGGCGCAAGTAAAGTAGAACTTTCTTTTAGTCCATTAGTTCTTTACCCTCCAACTAAGTAACAGACGCAAAGCCTCACCCACGACGCACGTGTGGTGTAGTAAGGCCTACTTGGCCTCAGAATAGGCATTGAGACATCGTGTGGATTAATAGTTGAATTGTCATAGTTTGGCACTATACCGTCGAGTTGGACGTATTTCTATTAAGCTAATAATAGTCTATTATGTATGGTGCATCGTTCGGTTAGAGTTATAAAGTGAGCAGTACCCCCATCGTTCCTGACGTTATTCTGGAGTCTTAACCAGGCTGGGCAGACCACGTGTGGTGCTTGCATCCGAGGAGCTCCGGGCCAGGACGAGTGGACCTGTACATTGGATTACTTTACCCGGACGACGGCGAGCCTTCCACGGCTTGGATTATCTACATGCTTTGGGTGCTTTGATTATTCCATGGATAACGGCCAACACTGCTGAGTGTTGGAACTACCCCCCGGAGAGGAGTCAAGGTGAGACGGCGCTCTACCCCGAGTGAGGTCGCCTCACGTCTCTTCATCTGTGGACCGGCAGCTACCGTCCACCAGAGGGTCCAGCTGTATTCATCTGTGGACCGAGGTTCTGTGGGCATCGTGTTCAGGACTCTGAATTCTCCAAAGAAATCGTCGGCCAGATGGGATACCGCCAGCGGCTCTTCTAACCCCCCCCCTACTGTCTTACAACCAGCGGGACCCCCCCCTTAGTGTATCCAGCTATAATAATTTAAGTACCATCGCTATAGTTCCCTAAAGAACCAGGTTGTATATTTGCTCCCTGCGTAACCAGAGATTGGACATTCAATGTTGATTTACCTACGAATACTCATTTGCCATACAAGTGCATTTCAAATCATAAATGTCATTAAGTGAACGTTGTATATACCCTTTGCTATATAAAATATTCGATTTATACATTTGTGTGGACTTCGTTTCATCAGGTGGGAAAGTGTTCATCATATCTATATCATGTACTGGATGGCCAGAAGTTAAAGTACAAGTGGTAGTGGTTTAATAATACCATACTTATCAATACAGTCAGGGAATTGTACCCCTCAGTTACACATACCATAATTATTAGTTGCTGATTTTGCCAATAGCGCAGGCGGGACTGGATTCCCTGACGGTGCCTGAAATAGCCTCATTACTCCCCACATCAGAGGAGCCAAGCGGCTCCAGTTTACATGCAAATAAGTCTCTTTTACTCCAGTCTCACTCCAGTCTCACTCCAGTCTCACTCTAGTCTCACTCCAGTCTCACTCTAGTCTCACTCCAGTCTCACTCTGTCGACACGGATGAGACGTATCGCTTGTAATTCCCTTCTTGTTGCCTTGGAACCTGTATGTTTCATATGTTGCCAGGTTGCCTGCTGTAATGTAGTGATGTTCATACAATTGACAGTCCTGTGTTTTGTTATATATTATTATATCCTATCTCAGTTGTACAGTATGTAAACAGATGGATTGCCCCGGCACCTAATCTACATTTAGAACAGAGACGTATCGTCACTAGATCTAGTCGTCTCTAGTTGATTAACTGAGCGTTTGATATCAAGACTGACGTTAAGAAACAGGTTTAAAAACAAATCTTTTTATGCATTTGCTGTATTTTGTGGCTGTACAAGGTTTATTATAGTGCTGATGTATATATATAGACACTCCTAGGTTACAACCATGACATGGCATGCAATGAAAAGAGAGCTCTCCATTCAAGTCTATACAGGCCTCAGTGCTTCATGTTCACATGTTGTGGTCTTATAGCACCACCTAGCGGCCTGACACACGTATTTTCTACATCTCTCTTTCAGCATTGTACATACCTGGTACACACCACTTGGTGGCACTGTGATACGCCTCTCCTCTCCTCTCCTCTCCTCTCCTCTCCTCTCCTCTCCTCTCCTTTCCTCCCCCTCCCATCCCCTCCCCTCCTCTCTTCTCTCCTCTCCTCTTTCCTCCTGTCCTCCCCCCCTTCCCCTCCCCTCCCCTCCGCTCCCCTCCTCTCCCTTGCCCTCCTCTCCTCCCCCTCCCCTCCCTCCTCTCCTCTCCTCTCCCCTCCCCTCCCCTCCCCTCCCCTCCCCTCCCCTCCCCTCCCCTCCTCTCCTCTCCTCTTCTCTCCTCTCCTCTCCTCTCCTCTCCTCTCCGTCTCCCCTCCCCTCCCCTCCCCTCCCCTCCCCTCCCCTCCCCTCCTCTCCCTTCTCCCTTGCCCTCCTCTCATCTCCTCCCCCTCCCCTCCCCTCCTTTTCTCTCCTCTCCGTCTCCCCTCTCCTCTCCTTTCCTCTCCTCTTATCTTGTATCCTCTCCTCTACCCTGTTCTCCTCTCCTCTCCCCCTCTCTTCTCCTCTCCTCTCTACTGCTCTCCTCTCCTATTCTCTCATTTCCTCTCCGCTCCTCTCTTCTCTTCTCCCCTCCTTTCCTCCCCCTCTCTTCTCCTCTCCTCTCCTCTCCTCTCCTATTCTCTCCTCTCCTCTCTTCTCCCCTCCCCCCTCTCTTTTCCTCTCCTCTCTTCTCTTCTCCCCACCATCTCTCCTCTCCTTCCCCCTCCCCTCTCCTCTCCTCTCCTCTTCTGTGTATATGAACTTGACCTGCGTGCGTGCGTGCGTGCGTGCGTGCGTGCGTGCGTGTGTGTGTGTGTGTGTGTGTGTGCGCGTGTGTGTCACACACATAAGACAAAGACATCCAGAATAATATATATAAAGAGAGAGAGAGAGAAATAAGGTTTAGATAGAAGAATCATGTAAAAAATACATCTAAATATTAAAAACAAACATTACAGCACTGAGAAGCTGCATCTAGTTCCCTGGGGATTATAGTCAGTTAATGCAACCATTCAGACACTGAGCTCTGATCAGCTGCTTAATACTGTTTCATCCCCAGTGACACACATGTGCATGCGCGCACACACACACACACACACACACACACACACACACACACACACACACACACACACACACACACACACACACACACACACACACACACACACACACACACACACACATACACACACACAAACACACACACACACACACACACACACAGACACACAGACACATAGACACAGACACGCAGACACAGACACATACATGTACATAAATACAAAAACACATAGATACACAACCACAGATAAACAGACACGCCCGTGCATGGATGTACATAGATAGGGCTACACACAGATACACAGACACAGATATGCACACGCACACACATACACATATTTGCATACACAACATATCTGATCATCTGCTTAATACTGTTTCATCCTTAGTAACACACAAACACACACACATACACACACATATTCACATATACACAGATACACACGCACACACACACACATGCGCACACACACACACATGTAGACATGTATACAGACTCACACACATAAGCAGACCAACAAACACACAGACATGCAGATACACAATCAGACACATGCACACACACTTGGATCATATAGTGTGTATTATATGATAATCCTCAGGTGTGTGTCTGTGTGTGTGTCTGCGTGTATGTGTGTGTCTGCGTGCCTGTGTGTGTGTCCGTGTGTGTGTGTGTCTGCCTGTGTGTGTGTCTGTGTGTGTCTGTCTGTGTGTGTGTGTGTGTGTGTGTGTGTGTGTCTGCATGTGTGTGTGTCTTTGTGTGTGTGCATGTATGTGTGTGTCTGCATGTGTGTCTGTCTCTGTGTGTGTGTGTGTCTGCATGTGTGTGTGTGTCTCTGTGTGTGTGTCTGCATGTGTGTCTGTCTCTGTGTGTGTGTCTGCATGTGTGTGTGTGTCCTTTATTTACTCACATGCAGATCAGTCACCCGCACATTTTTCTTATAATATATATTTTTCTCGTATTTTTATATTCAGAGTTAATTGTATTGCCTATATTTATGTTTCTCTACTATTACCCTGCCCATACCTGTAGCTCTCCTCCCCCCTCCCCATGCTGCTATGATAATAAATAATAATAATAATAATAAACTCTATTTGTATAGCACCTTTCATACAGGCGATTGCAGTTCAAAGTGCTTTACATCAGTAAGAAATAAGACATACAATCAGTGTAAAAAAAAAAGCAGCAAGAGCAAAGCATAAAGTGGGATAAAATAATGCAGATATATTAATCAACATCATATCAGAACCTAACGTTCCAATGGGTTTCTTGAATGTCTGTAATCTGTACAAAACACAAACATATGATGCACAAATTTCCCCAAGGGGATCATTAAAGAATATCTTATCTTATCTTATCGTATCTTATCTTATTTTATCTTATCGTATCTTATCTTATAGTATATTATCTTATCTTATCTTATCGTCTCTTATCGTATCTTATCTTATCTTATCGTCTCTTATCGTATCTTATCTTATCGTCTCTTATCTTATCGTCTCTTATCTTATCGTCTGTTATCGTATCTTATCTTATAGTATATTATCTTATCTTATCGTCTCTTATCTTATCTTATCATCTCTTATCTTATCGTCTCTTATCTTATCGTCTCTTATCTTATCTTATCGTCTCTTATCTTATCGTCTCTTATCGTATCTTATCTTATCTTATCTTATCGTATCTTATCGTATCTTATCTTATCGTATCTTATCTTATCGTCTCTTATCTCATCGTCTCTTATCTTATCGTCTCTTATCGTATCGTCTCTTATCGTATCTTATCGTCTCTTATCATATCGTCTCTTATCGTATCTTATTGTCTCTTATCTTATCTTATCGTATCTTATCGTCTCTTATCGTCTCTTATCTTATCGTCTCTTATCGTCTCTTATCGTCTCTTATCGTCTCTTATCTTATTGTCTCTTATCGTCTCTTATCGTCTCTTATCGTATCTCTGAACGGCCAGGAGATCTATCACATCGCTGCTGTCGGGACAAAACCTCATAACTCCAAAAACCCAACTTTTCAGCAGATGAAAAAAACTAACACAGATTTGAGGGTGAATAGAGTTAGGAGGTTTAGACAAATGATCGGTTTAATGCTTTCCCATTGTTTAAACTTTGTAAAACCCACACACACATATGGAGGATGATCTACGGAGTTGATTTATATAATAAAAAAAAAATTGAAAAAATGGAGTTATGAGGTTTTGGCCCGACAGCAGCGACATGTTGGTTGCATTAATTTTCTATTGGGAATCAGAGGCATCTATGAGCTACACATCATGAACTATCACACACACTTAGACACACATGGGTTTACTATGTACACTCAGACACAAAGACACACAAGTACACACACAAAGACACACAGAGACAGACACACACACACACACACACACACACACACACACACACACACACACACACACACACACACACACACACACACACACACACACACACACACACACACACACACGTAAAGACACAGACATGTTTTCATGCATTGTGGGGGCATACCATAGATTTACATTCATCCCCTAACCCTTTACCCTAACCTTAACCTAACCCCAACCATAACCCCTAACCCTAAAATAGCTGCTTCACCTTATGGGGTCTGGCTAAATGTCCTCACAACGACCAAAGAAATGTGGGTTGCATTGCAAGTGGGGACATTTGGTCCCCGCAGTGGTAGGAAAACAAGGACACACACACACACACAGGATTATACTAATCCCTGTGACAACAAAGCAATATATTTCCTCCAAGCCAAGTCAAGCGTGGGATGTCCATCAGCGTCTATATCAGGATTATGAACATTTTATCCATAATAACCTCCAACATCACTACTGCTAACTCACGTTCGCTGGCATTGATGTAAACATCACTTAGGAAACACACAGGAACGTACAGGAACACAAGCTGATCTGAAAGGTCTAGATGCAACTGACCACTGTGTTGCTGTTAGATGGTTCCCACCAATGACCCACGACCCATGACCCCCGTGACCCCTGGTAACTGACCTCTCTGTGGGTGGCCTGCGGCCAGGCCGGTGTGAAGCGTGGACCGACACAAGCAGCCTCACTCACCCTGGTGCTCGTCTCTCACTGTCTAGGTCTCTGCACTTTATTTCATTTAATTACATTTTGTTTTCCATTTCTAGTTTCTCTACTTTGCATTGACTTTGTATGTATTCGTGCGTATACTCTTTGTGATATTGTTGTGGTGGTCAGATCTTTATTGATATGTACGTATCTTGCAAACGTGCTTTGTCTTTTGCATATTTACTTTACTAGAATGTGTGGTGTGTGAAGTGTTTATGTTGATATACTAGAGATGTCTTTATGTTGATATAGAGATGTATTTCTGTTGATATAGAGATGTCTTTATGTTGATATAGAGATGTATTTATGTTGATATAGAGATGTCTTTATGTTGATATAGAGATGTCTTTATGTTGATATAGAGATGTCTTTATGTTGATATAGAGATGTATTTATGTTGATATAGAGATGTCTTTATGTTGATATACTAGAGATGTCTTTATGTTGATATAGAGATGTATTTATGTTGATATAGAGATGTATTTATGTTGATATAGAGATGTATTTATGTTGATATACTAGAGATGTCTTTATGTTGATATAGAGATGTATTTATGTTGATATAGAGATGTCTTTATGTTGATATAGAGATGTATTTATGTTGATATAGAGATGTCTTTATGTTGATATAGAGATGTATTTATGTTGATATAGAGATGTCTTTATGTTGATATAGAGATGTCTTTATGTTGATATAGAGATGTATTTATGTTGATATAGAGATGTCTTTATGTTGATATAGAGATGTATTTATGTTGATATAGAGATGTCTTTATGTTGATATACTATAGATGTCTTTATGTTGATATAGAGATGCCTTTATGTTGATATAGAGATGTCTTTATGTTGATATAGAGATGTCTTTATGTGGATATAGAGATGTATTTATGTTGATATAGAGATGTCTTTATGTTGATATACTAGAGATGTATTTATGTTGATATACTAGAGATGTCTTTATGTTGATATACTAGAGATGTATTTATGTTGATATACTAGAGATGTCTTTATGTTGATATAGAGATGTCTTTATCTTGATATAGAGATGTATTTATGTTGATATAGAGATGTCTTTATGTTTTTTTTTATCCACTTTTTCTCCTTATTTTTCTATTTTTCTCCCATCCCAATTTCGTAATTCCAATTCTCCCCTCCCCTGTCTTGAACGTTGCTAGACTATGCCTCCCACTGGTCAGCTGTAGTGAGGATAGAAGTCTTGCATCACGTGTCCCCTCCGGTACATGAGGAGGCAGCCTGTCGCATCTTTTCACCAGACAGCTCGAACTCTCAGTGGCGAGGAGTAACCCGTGGGAGGCTCACGCTGCCCCCGATACTTCCTGTTTCTGCTGTACAGGCGTCACCCAACCGACCTGTAGGAGTCGCTGTCCACAATGTCCAATCCCCACCCACCGGCTTTCCCACCCTCTAACACTGCCAATTGTGTTAGTATGAACGACCAGCCAAGCCGAAAGCAACGCCGAGAGCTGGGCTCGATACCAGCATCTCCTGCGTTAGTGGCGAGCGCCTTGCCCACTGCGCCACCCAGCCGCCCATGAGATGTCTTTATGTTGATATACTAGAGATGCATACAGACCCTCACATTTACATTTACATCTAGTAATTTAGCTGACGCTTTTATCCAATGCGACCTTACAAGTTCTGTACGACAAGTCATCAGGAAGGGCACAATTCTATCAGCTCAGTAACGATGTGTTGAGTGCTACAGTGTAGGTTAGTATATTAGAACAAGTGCATGTCAGTAAGGTTAGTTAGGGTTAGATTTTTAAACATTTTCTATTATTATTTTTCCATTTTAGATAATGGTTGAAGAAGTGGGTCTTTAGTCGATGCGTTTCGGCTGTCCTAACTGTGGTGGGCAGTTCGTTCCACCATTGTGGGGCAAGGACTGAGAATAGGCGGCTTCTCCTTGATGACCCTCCCAGAGCTCGGATAGAAGTGGGTCTGAGACGACCAGAAGATGCAGAGCGTAGAGGTCTTGAGGGTGTGTAGTTAGAGAACATTGACCGGAGGTAGGCGGGAGCGGTTCCGGCAATGGGGAGCCAGTGCAGGTCCCTAAGAAGTGGGCTGACATGGGCTGACTTCGGTAGGTTTGAGATCAGGCGGGCCGCTGCGTTCTGAATGAGCTGAAGAGGCTTGGTGGCAATGGCCGGAAGGCCAGCAAGCAGCGTGTTGCGGTAGTCGAGGCGGGAGATGACTGTTGATTGGACGAGGAGTTGGGTGGCTTATTTTGTCAGGAAGGGGTGGATCCTTCTGACGTTGCTCAGGAGGAATCTGCAGGTTCTGGTTGTTGCTGCGATGTGAGCGGAGAAGTTCAACTGGTCGTCGAGGACAACACCAAGGTTCTTGGTGGTCGGGGACGTGGTCACAGCTGCATTCTCGACTGTGATGGAAAGGTCATCGGGGAGGATTTGGCCAGCAGGTGGAGCAATTCTGTTTTGCTTAGGTTGAGTTTGAGGTGGTTGGTCATCATCCAGGCGGAGATGTCGGACAGACAGGCCGAGATCCGCTCAGAGACGTGGATATCTGAGCGAGGGAAGGAGAGGAAAAGTTGAGTATCATCGGCATAACAATGATACGAGAAGGCATGAGACGTGATAATGTTACCCAGTGATTTAGTGTAGAGGGAGAAGAGAAGTGGTCCTAGGCCCGAGCCTTGGGGGACACCCGTCCACAGGGGGCGAGAGACAGGGTCTAGGTAGGAGGTCATTCTGTAAGAGATAAGCAGTAAGTTGGTTGGATACAGCACATTCAAGTGTTTTAGAAAGGAAGGAGAGAAGAGAGACAGGACGATAGTTGCCTATGACAGTGGGGTTCATGGTTGTTTTTTTATGAGCGGTGTGACTCTGGCTTGTTTTAGGGAGGTGGGGACCACCCCCGAGTTGAGGGAGGAGTTGATGGTTGCAGTTAGGAATGGGAGGATCGGGGCGCCAGGTACTGTAGCTGCGCTGAAGTGCAACACGGACGTCCCGGGTTCGACTCCTGGACCCGGAGACCTTTGCCGCATGTCTTCCCCCATGTCTTCTCCCAACCTTCCTCTCTGTCGGGCCTGTCCGAAAAAAAGGAATGGGAGGATGTCTGGTGCTATGGTCTGGAGGAGTGGGGAGGGTAACTGGTCCAGCTGGCATGTAGTCGGACGGTTCAACGTTACCAGTGTCAGGGTCTCAGCTTCTGTAATGGGGGAGAAAGATGACAGGGTGAAGGATGAGGTTCTCGATTCAGTATTTGGAATGGGTGGGGGTTGGGAGAAGGAGCTGCGGATGTTCTCCACTGTCATCAGCACCTTTGTTTTTCACTTTGTTTGTTTATTTTTCTCATATTTTTATATTCAGATCAAATTCTATTGCCTATATTTATGTATTTCTACTATTACCCTGCCCATACCTGTACCCCCCTCCCCCATGCTTCTATGATGCCCTAATTTCTTATCTTATCTTATCTTGCCACTTGCTGTACATACACAGAGTTATCTATCTCAGAGAATCTTAGTTACCATGGCCACCTCACTGTGTGATTCACAGCATTTTAGCAGAGATGGTGATTACTTTTAAACATAATTGAAAAGTTACATTTAACCTCAAGATTAAGTACATTATAGTTTTACTATCTTATTTTATTGTTGTTTTTGCTGCATGGTCAAGGAACCAAGATCGAACAATATCACTCTTTTATTGCTGTAAAAGTAAAGTATATACTGATAATACATGAAATTGACATGAGGGGGACGTGGCTAGGCGAGCAATGGAGTAGTACGCTTTTTTGTTTCCGCTCCCGTCGAGTCTCTACTTTTTGTTGTTTTATCTTAATTTAATAAGCTTACGGATTTACATAACTTAGTGAATCTTACTCAGGGTACATTTGTTCAAACCGTTGGTAATTTTTTACACGGACAGATGGCATCAAACCTTCGCAAATTTGGATACGTCCTGACTACAAGTAGGCCTGAGAAAGCCTCGGGTTCCGCCTCTGGGCCACGACCGACCACACTGTCAAAGATGGCCGACGTGGATACCACAGCCTTAAAGACGGAGATTCTCCTCGCGCTGAAATCCAAAATCGCAGTGATAATACAATCGGAATTGAAAGGTGCACTTTCCAAGGAGTTCGACCTTATCAGAAATTATTTGAAAGCGATAAAGGAGGAAATGCGAAGCTGCGTTCTGAATGAGCTGAAGAGGCTTGGTGGCAATGGCCGGAAGGCCAGCAAGCAGCGTGTTGCGGTAGTCGAGGCGGGAGATGACTGTTGATTGGACGAGGAGTTGGGTGGCTTATTTTGTCAGGAAGGGGTGGATCCTTCTGACGTTGCTCAGGAGGAATCTGCAGGTTCTGGTTGTTGCTGCGATGTGAGCGGAGAAGTTCAACTGGTCGTCGAGGACAACACCAAGGTTCTTGGTGGTCGGGGACATGGTCACAGCTGCATTCTCGACTGTGATGGAAAGGTCATCGGGGAGGATTTGGCCAGCAGGTGGAGCAATTCTGTTTTGCTTAGGTTGAGTTTGAGGTGGTTGGTCATCATCCAGGCGGAGATGTCGGACAGACAGGCCGAGATCCGCTCAGAGACGTGGATATCTGAGGGAGGGAAGGAGAGGAAAAGTTGAGTATCATCGGCATAACAATGATACGAGAAGGCATGAGACGTGATAATGTTACCCAGTGATTTAGTGTAGAGGGAGAAGAGAAGTGGTCCTAGGCCCGAGCCTTGGGGGACACCCGTCCACAGGGGGCGAGAGACAGGGTCTAGGTAGGAGGTCATTCTGTAAGAGATAAGCAGTAAGTTGGTTGGATACAGCACATTCAAGTGTTTTAGAAAGGAAGGAGAGAAGAGAGACAGGACGATAGTTGCCTATGACAGTGGGGTTCATGGTTGTTTTTTTATGAGCGGTGTGACTCTGGCTTGTTTTAGGGAGGTGGGGACCACCCCCGAGTTGAGGGAGGAGTTGATGGTTGCAGTTAGGAATGGGAGGATCGGGGCGCCAGGTACTGTAGCTGCGCTGAAGTGCAACACGGACGTCCCGGGTTCGACTCCTGGACCCGGAGACCTTTGCCGCATGTCTTCCCCCATGTCTTCTCCCAACCTTCCTCTCTGTCGGGCCTGTCCGAAATAAAGCAGTAAAAATTACAAATAAAAAATAAAATAAAAAAAGGAATGGGAGGATGTCTGGTGCTATGGTCTGGAGGAGTGGGGAGGGTAACTGGTCCAGCTGGCATGTAGTCGGACGGTTCAACGTTACCAGTGTCAGGGTCTCAGCTTCTGTAATGGGGGAGAAAGATGACAGGGTGAAGGATGAGGTTCTCGATTCAGTATTTGGAATGGGTGGGGGTTGGGAGAAGGAGCTGCGGATGTTCTCCACTGTCATCAGCACCTTTGTTTTTCACTTTGTTTGTTTATTTTTCTCATATTTTTATATTCAGATCAAATTCTATTGCCTATATTTATGTATTTCTACTATTACCCTGCCCATACCTGTACCCCCCTCCCCCATGCTTCTATGATGCCCTAATTTCTTATCTTATCTTATCTTGCCACTTGCTGTACATACACAGAGTTATCTATCTCAGAGAATCTTAGTTACCATGGCCACCTCACTGTGTGATTCACAGCATTTTAGCAGAGATGGTGATTACTTTTAAACATAATTGAAAAGTTACATTTAACCTCAAGATTAAGTACATTATAGTTTTACTATCTTATTTTATTGTTGTTGTTGCTGCATGGTCAAGGAACCAAGATCGAACAATATCACTATTTTATTGCTGTAAAAGTAAAGTATATACTGATAATACATGAAATTGACATGAGGGGGACGTGGCTAGGCGAGCAATGGAGTAGTACGCTTTTTTGTTTCCGCTCCCGTCGAGTCTCTACTTTTTGTTGTTTTATCTTAATTTAATAAGCTTACGGATTTACATAACTTAGTGAATCTTACTCAGGGTACATTTGTTCAAACCGTTGGTAATTTTTTACACGGACAGATGGCATCAAACCTTCGCAAATGTGGATACGTCCTGACTACAAGTAGGCCTGAGAAAGCCTCGGGTTCCGCCTCTGGGCCACGACCGACCACACTGTCAAAGATGGCCGACGTGGATACCACAGCCTTAAAGACGGAGATTCTCCTTGCGCTGAAATCCGAAATCGCAGTGATAATACAATCGGAATTGAAAGGTGCACTTTCCAAGGAGTTCGACCTTATCAGAAATGATTTGAAAGCGATAAAGGAGGAAATGCGAAGCTGTGTAGCGACACTGCGTGTGGACATGAACAAAATGGAGGTTGCGGTTAAGGACGTGGAGGGTGGTCTCTCGAGGTGGTCGGACGAGGTGGCAACGCTACAAGTCACAGTCGACGACCTAAAGACGGAGATGACTGGTCTCAGGGGAAAGTGTGACGATATGGAAGGAAGGATGAGGAGATGTAACGTGAGGATACTTGGAGTAGCTGAGACGGACGGCTCAAGCTCCACTGCATCGGTCTCAAAGCTGCTGAAAGACGTGCTGCAAATGGACGATGAAGTGCTGGTGGACCGCTCGCATAGAGCACTGGGGCCGAAGAGGCCAGACGGGAAGCCCCGTGCTATCGTGGCTAAACTCCACTATTACCAGGATTGTGTCGAGGTGCTGAGACGGGCGCGCACTGAGGCTCCCTTGCAGGTCAACGGAAAGTCTAGTGCAATCTTCCCCGACTATGCCACGGGCATTACGAAGGCCAGGGCTGCGTTTACGGAGGTGAGGAAGATATTATGCGGCTGTGAAGGCATCCGATACGGCATTCTTTTTCCAGCCCGACTTCGCATCACGCACGGGGGAAAAGAGAAAGAGTTCACCGATGCAGAGGAGGCAATGAGCTACATCAGAAAGAACATTGTGCGCGCAGCGGCAAGTGAGACCACATAGAAAGAGAGATGTGTCGGTGTGTACGTGCTGCTTATGATATGCAGGCGATGTGAACAATGTATCATATTAACTACAACTGCCTAGCATTGAGAGGACACCACTGGACACTATTTACCAAGCTAAGTGACTCACCAACCTCCAGCAAATTCATTGCCTTATACTTGATGTACAGACGATGTGAACAGTGTATAATTTTGGCCCCAATAGGACAATGTGTGTATACACATACAGACATATAAATATGTACACACATGCTCACACCTAATGGATGCACTATCTAGAGATTCTAGGCGTACGCGCATGCACAGACACACATTAAGACACGCAAACACATTTACACATTATACAGACACGGGGGCACGGACCCACACACTCACGCATACACACCCATACGTTTACACCTTGGCTGTGTTCGATACATCCATATACACACACACATAGGATCACGTGCACGCAAATGCACGAACACTGAAGGGCATATGCCCAGGTACGCACCCATTTGTAGACGCACGGACACACGCACACTCCCACACCTCTTCCAATTCAATTAATTTTATTCTATATCACCCAATCAGGCACCCTTTTTTGTGTTTAACGGGGCATGTTGGTTGCCCTTGCTCGGGAGTAAGATGTTTTGCCTTATTTCAGGGCCTGCTTGATGTGAGGTTGTTAATGTTAATGTATTATTGTTATACTTACCGTTCACCGCTGCCACCTATATTACCCTACCTGGTTGGGTGTATCCCAATGGACAGCTGAAGACCTTATATAATACCAAGATCTGAGTAAGGTTTTTTTTTCTTTTTTTTTTTACTCTTATTTTTCTTTACTTTCTCTTTATTATTTTCTTTTACCTAAGGGGCTCGACGGGGGCCTGAGCGGCTGGCTCCATAGGTAGAACACCTCCAACATAAGCACATTATGTGTGGATTAGTTTCTGAAGGGTATTTTGGGCACCTTGTTTTTTATAGGTGTCAGAGGGGGGGGGGGGGGGGTTACCGGACTTGTACATTCAACATGCTTAACTGATCAGACGTCTGTTTTGCTTTTCACCTGCAGTTGTGCTGAGCTCTCTATAGGTTCCAGATGCATGGCCTCTCTCATCTACTATGATCGACACGGGTGATACCATGGGGCTGGAAGGGTGCTCTGTCAATTTCGTGAGTTGGAATGTTAAATCACTCAACCACCCAGTAAAGCGTAAGAAGGTACTTACACAATTAAAACAACTCAATGCAGACGTAGCGTTTTTACAGGAGACGCATTTAAAAACTGTGGACCATGCTCGACTGGGGGGAGGGTGGGTTGGACAGATGTATCACTCCAACTTCCACACAAAGGCCAGAGGAGCAGCCATTCTGATAGATAAAAACACGCCATTTACTATGTCAAGTGTAGAGGCCGACCATGCAGGGCGCTATATATTAGTGGTGGGGAAACTGCATTCATTTCCGATCATTTTGGCTAATATCTACGCACCAAACTGGGACAACCCTACGTTCTTCACCAGCCTTTTTTCCCGCCTACCCGATATGACCTCGCACCATCTCATCCTTGGCGGCGACATGAATTGTGCACTCTCCCGGGTGCTGGACCGTAGCTCGCCCAGGAAGGCCCCCCAGTCTAGCTCGTCCCGTGCAATCCGGCGCTTTCTTAAATCATATGGGGTAGCTGACGTGTGGCGGTTTCGTAATCCTACATCCAGAGGATACTCCTTTTTTTCCCCGGTCCATAATACCTTCTCGCCCATAGACAGCTTTCTCCTGGATAAGAGACCCCTTCCCCTTGTAACCAAATGCGAATACGGAGCGATAGTTATCTCTGACCATGGTCCCTTAGTTATGAAAATGAGTATCCCGAATACATGGCTCGGCCACCGCCAGTGGAGACTCAACCCGTTGCTTTTGTCAGAGGAAGCCTTCACAAGCTTCATCACCTCGGAAATTACATTATTTCTCGACATTAATAAGACTTCGGGAATGTCTTCTTTAACCATTTGGGAATCACTGAAGGCGTACTTAAGGGGACAGGTGATTTCATATTGCGCCAACCAAAAAAAGATAAACACGGCACGCCTTAAGCAACTGACGGACGAGATTTTGGAGCTAGATAGACTACATTGCCACTCGCCATCAACCGACACGTTGAAAAAATGTATATCGCTGCGAACTGAGTTTGACCTCCTGTCAACGCAACAACTATGAACATTGGGAGAAGGCCGGACGGATACTTGCTCATCAGCTGCGACAAAGAACTGCCAACCAGTCCATCCTTTCTATCAACGTCGAGCGGGGCTCAAAAGCCACTGACAACCTTAAAATTAATAAAAGCTTTAAAACGTTCTACCAATCGTTATACACCTCGGACTCTCAAGTGGGGCCCTCCACGCTAGACGATTTCTATAGGACCCTCCGCGTCCCGACAGTCGACCCAGAGAGGGCCGCAGATCTGGAGGAGGGACTTACGGTTGCGGAGATTACGTCAGCGATTAGATCTATGCAGAGTGGCAAGTCCCCGGGGCCAGACGGTTACCCTACAGACTTCTACAAAAAATTCTCAACCCAGCTGTCCCCACTGCTGCTAGCCGTATTTGATGAATCATTCTCAACAAATTCTCTTCCTCCGACCATGCGCCAAGCGGTTATCTCCTTAATCCTTAAGAAAGACAAGAACCCCCTGGAATGCGGCTCGTTCCGTCCAATTTCCCTCCTTAACGCCGATGTCAAGGTTCTCGCTAAGGTTCTGGCCCGTCGTCTAGAGGGAGTTCTCCCCTCGATTATCTCGCCGGACCAAACAGGCTTCATCAAGAATCGGTACTCTTTCTTTAATATCAGACGCCTCCTAAATATCCTGTATAGCCCCTCTCCACCCGGAACACCTGAGGTGGTCCTCTCCCTTAAAGCGGAAAAAGCGTTTGATCGGGTGGAGTGGGACTATCTTTTCCACGCTCTGGAGAGGTTTGGGTTTGGCCCTAAGCTCATAGCTTGGATTAAAATTCTATATACGTCTCCGATGGCTGCCGTTCGCACCAACAACAATCTATCCACCTACTTTGAACTCCATAGGGGTACGAGACAGGGATGTCCTTTATCTCCACTCCTTTTCGCGATCGCAATGGAGCCCCTTGCGCTGGCTCTGAGGCAGAATACCGATATCAAAGGGATCATGCGCGTGGGCTCGGAGCATACAGTCTCGCTCTACGCGGACGACATGTTGCTGTACATATCACAACCCCAAACGAGTCTTCCTCGGTTGATGACCCTACTTGCGGACTTCGGCAAAATATCCGGATACAAAATCAACATTCAAAAAAGCGAACTGATGCCCGTTGGCACCTCGGCGGATCGGATACCTCTGAGCACATTCCCGTTTAAAATTAGCCCTAAAAAGTTCAAGTACCTCGGGATATGGATCACGCATGAACATAAGGACCTATATATGGCAACCCTTACTGTCCAACCTGGCGAGAGATATTGAACGTTGGGACCCCCTGTCGCTATCCCTGGGTGGGAGAATCAACACGATAAAGATGAATGTATTGCCGAAATTTCTATATGTATTTCAGAGTCTTCCAGTCTTTCTGACCAAAACATTCTTCTCCAAGATAAACAACCAGATATCTTCCTTTATCTGGAACAAAAAACCGCCCCGGATCAAAAGATCTATGCTGCAGAGACCCTGCGTAATGGGTGGGATGGCGCTTCCAAACTATTTACTACTACTGGGCAGAAAACATAAGATCGTTATTATACTGGGTAAGGGGGGAGGACACAGCCCCCTGGTGGACAGTACTGGAGAGTGCGTCGGTTAGGTCCACCTCCCTATCTGCCTTGTTATGTGCTAAGCTCCCGTTCACACAGCCCATATCTAGCTTTACCTCGAACCCAGTTGTCATCCACTCGATAAAAGTGTGGAACCAATTTAGAAGAACCTTCTCCCTCAGGGAACTATCACTGGCTGCTCCGATCACAAGAAATCACATGTTTGTCCCATCAACGATGGATAAGGCCTTTGACAGTTGGGTTGGGAGTGGAGTGATTACGCTGTCTGACCTCTATATAGATGGCAACTTTGCCTCCTTTGATCAGCTAGTACAGAAATACAAGATCCCTAGGTCACACTTCTATAGATACTTGCAACTCCGGAGCTTCGTAACTTCGAACTCGGACTGCTACCCAGTGTGCCCTTCCTGCTGCAGCATTCCCACGCTGCCAGACGGGCATCAATCAGCGCAGCTGTGAGGGATTCCCTCATCAGCAGGCCCTATATCAACCCACGGATCCTGTCGTCCCTCGTCGCAGTGTTATCCTACCAACCTAGGTATGAGGACGTACACCAACCTTGCTGCTCTTTCCCTATTGCCTGCCTTGTCCTAACCTTTGTTCTCCCTGTGCCCAGGACCACCGCTCCCGAGCTACGCTGTCTCCCGACACACCACCCACCAGGACGTTCCTGTGCTGCACGAGGAGTGCACCTGCTCGCACCTATCGTACATTCCTGAACATTCAATACCTGTCTGCTTGGTGCCTATATTAAAACCAACCTAAAACACTCCATTCTCTCTCTTCCTGTGTTCTGCTATTGGGCTCCGCCACTGCTGCCGTAACAGAACACTGCGACCAGATGACGAGTCCAGCACCACAGGATTCCGGAGAATGGAGAGAGTTCCGGACCATCATCAACGGACACGCCACGCCAACACTCTCGCGCAGGAGGAGAGGAGAGCCCTGCCCAACTCCGCGCTCTCACGCTCAACTCTACGGAGCGAGATGACCGATGTAACCGTTTTGATGCATACATTGCAGCCCAGCCAACCCCACCTGTCGCGCCCCCGTACAGGGAGCCCCATGTCCCCGCACCAGAGCGCTACGACGGGGACGTCTCTAAATGTCGTGCCTTTATTTTTCAATGTTCACTAGTATTCGGATAACAGCCGCACACCTTCCAAAGTGATAAATCTAAAGTCGCTTACCTGTCGGGTCTGCTCAAGGGTCCTGCGTTAGAATGGGCAACAGCTCTCCACTTCAGTCAGTCCTCCCTCTGCAATTCGTTCCCTGCATACATTGCAGACATGCAAAAAGTCTTCGACCACCCTCCCGGGGGCTCGGATAGCTCTGCTGGCTTGTTCGCCATCCGCCAGGGAAGCCGCAGCGTGAGCAAATATTCCATTGAATTCCGTATCCTAGCAGCGGGCTCCGGGTGGAATGACATTCCGTTAAGAGGGGCATTCCGTCAAGGCCTCAGCGATGTTCTAAAAGACGAGTTGGCGTCCAAAGAAAAACCGAACTCCCTGGACGAGCTAATTGATTTTGCCAGAGAACTGGACATGCGTCTTCGTGAGCGCCGCTGTGAAAAGACTAGCGGCACCCGCCCTTCGTTATCCAATTCATCTCACTCTCCTCCCCCCAGGCACACTGCTCGCGCCGAGCACAACTCCTCTGAGCCAATGGAACTTGACCGGTCTCACTTTCATCCCAAACGAACGCCTCCACAGGCTCAGGACTGGGGCATGTATTTACTGCGGCCAGCTCGGTCACTTCCTCGATTCATGTCCGCTTCGCCCAAACGGCGGGGCTCGACAGTAATGCTGGGCGCATGTTCGAGCCTAAATTATGTCCCCAGCTCCGGTCCCAATATGCAATTCAGTGCCACCCTGTGTTGGAATGGCCAGTCGCTTCCCCTGTCCGTGCTGGTTGATTCGGGTGCTGACGAAAACCTCATTGACGCTGGTGTCGTGTCCCGATTCTGCATTGCTACCGACACGCTGCCTATTCCCCGCGATGCCCACGGTCTAAATGGGAGGCTGCTCTCACGGATAACTCTCCACACCAAGCCGCTCCGCCTCCTGCTCTCGGGGAATCACAACAAGGTTATTCGTTTTCACTTCACTAGTTCCCCCCATAATCCTATTGTACTCGGCATGCCCTGGTTGAAGTTACACAACCCAGTGATAAACTGGCCAACTGGCTCGGTCGTGAGCTGGAGCGCTCACTGTCACGCTACCTGCCTGCAGTCTGCTCGGCCCCCACTGGAGGTAGCTTATTCTCACGTTCCCAACGAACCCATTGACCTTTCCGCTATCCCTCCAATTTATCATGATCTAGAGGCTGTTTTTAGTAAACAGCATGCTCTCTCCTTGCCACCCCATTGACCTGCTCCCGGGAGCCCCGCTCCCCGCTAGTCACCTGTTCAATCTCTCGCGCCCGGAGAGGGAGTCCATGGAGAAATACGTCCACGAGTCCCTGGCCTCGGGCATTATCACCCCCTCCTCCTCTCCTGTCGGCGCTGGTTTCTTTTTCGTTTCCAAGAAGGACGATTCCCTTCGCCCCTGTATTGACTACTGTGGCCTCAACAACATCACGGTCAAGAACAAGTACCCCCTGCCGTAAATTAACTCTGCTTTTGAACCCCTGCAAGGTGCCACCATTTTTACGAAGCTGGACCTCAGGAATGCCTATCACCTCGTCCGTGTCCGGGAGGGGGACGAATGGAAGACAGCCATTAAGATACTGCTCGGTCACTTCGAGTACAAGGTAATGCCCTTTGGGTTGACCAACGCCCCTGCTGTCTTCCAGGCCCTTGTCAATGACGTTATCAGTGATGTCCTTAACCGCTCTGTTTTTGTTTATTTGGATGACATTCTGATTTTTTCCCGCTCTATTGAAGAGCATGTCCAGCATGTCCGCCGGGTCGTCCAACGCCTGCTGGAGAACAAGTTGTTCGTCAAGGCTGAGAAGTGTGAGTTCCACATCTCCTCCATCGGGCTCCTCGGCTACATAATAGAGGGCGGCCAGATCCGGGTGGACCCCGAGAAGATCAAGGCAGTGTCGAACTGGCCCAGACCCACCAATGTCAAGCAGCTCCAACGCTTCCTGGGGTTTGCGAACTTCTATCTGCGTTTCATCAGGGACTACAGCCGGGTCGCTGCACCCCTCACCCAACTCACTTCGCCCTCCGTGCCCTTCGTCTGGTCCGCTAAGGTGGACTCCGCCTTCTCCGAGCTGCGTAGGCGCTTCACCTCCGCGCCCATCCTCGACCAGCCAGTCATGTCCCGCCAGTTCGTGGTGGAGGTGGACGCCTCGAGTACCGGGGTGGGGGCGGTCCTCTCCCAGCGCTCCGCTCTCGACCAGAGACTACACCCCTGCGCCTTCTTCTCTCGCCGCCTGACCTTGGCGGAGGTCAACTATGATATTGGGAACCTGGAGCTCGTGGCAGTCAAGCTGGCTTTGGAGGAATGAAGGCACTGGCTGGAGGGTTCTGAGATCCCCTTCCTCGTTTGGACTGACCATAAGAACCTTGCATACATCCAGACGGCCAAACGCTTGAACTCCCGCCAGGCCGGTTGGGCACTCTTCTTCGGCCGGTTCAATTTCACCTTGACCTACAGGCCAGGTTCCAAGAACGTTAAGCCAGATGCCCTCTCCCGGCAGTTTGTCCCCGAAGGGGGCCCCTCTCACCCTGACACCATCCTCCCCTCCTCCTGCTTGGTGGCCTCCGCCACCTGAGAGATCTGGTCTGCCTCCCTCACACGGTAACACAGTCATTCTCACCATTGTCGATCGGTTCTCAAAGGCTGTTCACTTTGTCGCTCTCCCCAAACTTCCCTCTGCTTCAGAGACTGCGGATCTGATAGTGCTTCACATCTTCCGCCTCCACGGGATCCCGGTGGACATCGTCTCCGACAGAGGGCCTCAGTTCGGCTCCCAGGTCTGGAAGGCCTTCTGCAGAGCCATGGGGGCCATGGTCAGCCTCTCCTCCGGATACCACCCGCAGACCAATGGCCAGTCGGAGCGGGCCAACCAGGACCTGGGGTCCGCCCTCCACTGCGTCACGACCCGGGACCCCTCTGGCTGGAGTGCCTTCCTGCCATGGATCGAGTACGCCCACAACTCCTTGTCCTCCGCTGCCACAGGTCAGTCACCCTTCGAATCTTCTCTGGGCTACCAGCCTCCGCTGTTCCCTGCTCAGGAGGAGAAGATTTCAGTCCCCTCTGTGCAGGTGCACCTTCGCCGCTGCAGGAGGATATGGGAGGACACCAGGGCCGCGCTGCTCCATTCCGCTGACCGGAATCGCCGCTTTGCCGACCGCCACCGGCCCCTGACTATCAACCAGGTCAGATGGTTTGGCTCTCATCTCGAGACCTTCCTCTAAAATCTATTTCCCGGAAACTCACCCCCCGTTGTGTTGGCCCTTACGAAATTCTGTCTGTCATTAACCCCTCAGTCGTCAGGCTCAAGCTTCCCTCCCATATGCGCATTCACCCCTCATTCCATGTCTCCCAGCTGAAGCCGGTGGTCTCCAGTCTTCTGTCTCCCCCAGCTCCGGAACCTCCCCCTCCGCTGACATAGACGACCATCCTGCCTACATCGTCCGGCAGTTGCTGGATGTGCGCCGTCGCGGTTGCGGCTTCCAGTATCTGGTGGACTGGGAGGGCTACGGCCCGGAGGAGCGCAGCTGGGCCTCCCGCCAGATGATCCTGTGTCCTGACCTCATCCGGGACTTCCATCGGGCTAACCCTGACAAGCCTGGAGGGTCGCCAGGAGGCGCCCGTAGAGGGGGGGGGTCCTGTCATAATCAAGGCCCGGGCCTTCCTCTGCCCCCATCCTGCCGCGCCCATATATGGGCAGCTTCCTGCTGCAGCATTCCCACGCTGCCAGACGGGCAACAATCAGCGCGGCTGTGAGGGATTCCCTCATCAGCAGGCCCTATATCAACCCACGGATCCTGTCGTCCCTCGTCGCAGTGTTATCCTACCAACCTAGGTACGAGGACGTACACCAACCTTGCTGCTCTTTCCCTATTGCCTGCCTTGTCCTAACCTTTGTTCTCCCTGTGCCCAGGACCACCGCTCCCGAGCTACGCTGTCTCCCGAGACACCACCCACCAGGACGTTCCTGTGCTGCACGAGGAGTGCACCTGCAGTGCACATTCCTGAACATTCAATACCTGTCTGCTTGGTGCCTATTAAAACCAACCTAAAACGCTCCATTCTCTTTCTTCCTGTGTTCTGCTATTGGGCTCCGCCACTGCTGCCGTAATCTGAACCTGATTCTGAATCTGAATCTGAATCTGAATCAGAATCTGACATTCCTGAATATAAATATAAATCTGAATTTGAATCTGAACCTGATTCTGAATCTGAATCTGAATCTGAATCTGAATCTAAATCTGAACCTGAATCTGAACCTGAATGTGAAGCGGCAACTACGAAGAAAGAGACAGATTCCCCAAAAGTGAAGGTCAACGTTTAAGTTATTGGTGTGTATATAGTGCTAAGGTCCGAGATGGGTGGAAGACACTGAGTGGGGGAGGGGAGCGAGGCTGACACAAGGTTTACTCAAGTGCACAGTATTACAAAGAGTACTCACTCTACTCTACTCCTTACTCTACTCTACTCCTTACTTTACTTGTAACATCAAAACATACTTGTTCATACTTCACTGTTCATACTTTTGAGTTTTTACACATAACTGCCCAATTACACAGCCCTGCTAAATATCCCATCCCACTGTATTGTTATTTTATTCTAATTAGTGTATATACTTGACCACATCTTGCACAGTTGTAAAGCCCTGGCCTATTTTTATTTGTATTCTTATTTTAACTTATAATTAATTATACTATATTATATTGTGCTTCTATTTAGTTTATATCCCATTTGATTTGATTCCACCTCTTTCTTTTACAGTTGTACAGCCCTGGCCTATTTTTATTTCATAATTATATTCTATTCTATTGTGCTTCTATCTTAATTTAGTTCATATTTAATTTGATTTCATTCCACCTTTTCATTTTATTATCTGAAAACGACCAAATCAAATTCCTTGTATGTGTAACTACTCTGCAATAAAGACCTTTCTGATTCTGATTCTGATTGTGATTGTGATTGTGATTGTGATTCTGATTCTGATTCTGATTCTGATTCTGATTCTGATTTTGATTCTTGTAACTGAGGGGTACAATTCCCTGACTGTATTGATAGTATGGTATCATTAAACCACTACCGCTTTATGTACTTTAACTACTGGCCACACAGTACATGATATAGATATGATGAACACTTTCCCACCATGAAACCAAGTCCACACAAATGTATAAATCGAATATTTAATATATAGCAAAGGGTATATACAACGTTCACTTAATGACATTTATGATTTGAATGCACTTGTAAGGCAAATGAGTATTCGTAGGCAAATCAACATTGAATGTCCAATCTCTGGTTACGCAGGAAGCAAGTATACAACCTGGTTCTTTAGGGAACTATAGCGATGGTACTTAAATGATTATAGCTGGATATACTAAAGGGGGGTCCTGCTGGTTGTAAGTCAGTAGGGGGGGGGGGGGGGTTAGGAGAGCCGCTGGCGATATCCCATCTGGCCAACGATTTCTTGGGAGAATTCAGAGTGCTGAACACGGTGCCCACAGAACCTTGGTCCACAGATGAATACCGTTGGGCCCTCTTGTAGACGGTAGCTGCCGGTCCACAACGAAGAGACGTGAGGCGACCTCACTCGGGTTAGAGCGCCGTCTCACCTGGACTCCTCTCGGGGGGTAGTTCCAACACTCACCAGTGTTGGCTGTTATCCATGGCATAAATCAAAGCACCCAAAGCAAGTAGATAATCCAAGCCGTGTAGGGCTCGCCGTCGTCCGGGTAAGGTAATCCAATGTGCAGGTCCACTCGTCCTAGCCCAGAACTCCTCGGATGAAAGCACCACACGTGGTCTGCCCAGCCTGGTTAAGACTCTAGATAACGCGAGGAAACGATGGGGGTACTGCTCACTTTATAACTCTAACCGAACGATGCACCATACATAATAGACTATTATTAACTTAATAGAAATACGTCCCACTCGACGGTATAGTGCCAAACTATGACAATTCAACTATTAATCCACACGATGTCTCAATACCATTCTGAGGCCAAGTTGACCATACTGCACCACACGTGTATCGTGGGTGAGGCTTAACGTCTTGCCACTAGGTTGGAGGGTAAAGAACTAAGGGCTAAGGGACTAAAGAAAGTTCTACTTTACTTGCGCCATATATATATGCGCTGTGAACAAATAGTACCATTCGTATTTCGCCAGACGTATTCCTACGCGGAACCGGGGCTAGTAACGACATGTTCGTCGGCACGATTGAACTTGAACCAAGGGGCTTGGCTGCTGGCGCCAAGTTCTTGTCCAATGAGAGAATGAAACTATTATGGGCTGTTAGTAGACTAAAGGGATATTCAGTGTATATGTACAAGGAATATACAAGGGATATCAAACGATATACAAATACTATTAAATATATATCCATAAATAAATATATATATTCGGTTTAATCTGATCCTTCACAACAGCCGCCCCCTAATTAGTCCCACCTAATTAGCTAAGCAGAGACAGATTAACCGCACTGTCTACCACTCAAGGTCCGCTGTAAGGGTCAGTCAACTCACAAAGTCGTGGGGTCATGGTCGTCATCGATAGTGTCTGGGAGTCTGGGCAGTTCTATTAGCCTCGCCACGGGTCGTGTGTAAGTTCGCCCTTGGACGAGCACTTCAGCTGCTCGGACCTTTCCATCGGCACCGGTGATCACTTTGCTTACGCGGCCAGCCGGCCACATAGCTCTGGGTAGTGACTGGTCGATAATCATGACGACTGTTCCTTCTGTCAAATTGTCTCTCTCTTTTACCCACTTCTGGCGGGTCTGTAGAGACGGTAGGTAGTGGAGTAGAAAGCTGTTCCAAAACTTGTCAGCTAGTACTTGACTGTACCTCCACATTCTTCGGCCGTTCGCTTCTTCAGGCCTGTACATTGTCTGGGGTAGCGCGGGGTCCAGCCGCCCCATCAAGAGTGTGTTGGGGGTGACTGGGTCGACATCTGCTATATCACTGGAGACGTAGCCGAGGGGCTTGGAGTTCAATACTCCCTCGATCTCCGTGAGGACTGTCATTAGGACTTCTTCCGCTACAGTCTGGGCCCCAAGCACGGCGTACAGGGCTGTCTTTATAGAACGTACTTCTCGTTCCCAGGTTCCACCGAAGTGGGGTGCGTTCGGGGGATTAAACTGGAAGTCAATCTGGGATGGAGCGAGGTGGGTCTTAAGTTCTGGGCCCATAGCTTGGAAGCTCTCTCTCAGCTCTCTTTCTCCGCCTTTGAAGTTTGTCCCGTGATCAGACAACAATGTAGACGGTTTTCCTTTCCGTGATGTGAATCTTCGGAAGGCCATAAGGAATGAGTCTGTGCTCATGGTTGGAAGGAGTTCAATATGTATCGCTCTGGTGGTCATGCATTTGAATACAATACCCCACCGCTTCTCGGTTCCTCTTCCTTTCTTTATATACAACGGGCCAAAACAGTCCATGCCTGTGGAGTGGAATGGCTTGTCGCCGATTCGGAGGCGACAGGGAGGTAGGTCAGCCATCCGGGGTATGCTGGGCTGCGCGCGCCACTTTCGGCAGTCTAGACAGGTTCGCTGGAAGCGTCGCACTGCTTCTCTCCCTTGAAGTATCCAATAGCGACGTCTGATCTCCGCGAAGACTCTCTCTGCTCCTGCGTGGTGTACATCCTCGTCGTATTTCTTTATGATCAGCTCTGTGACCTTGTGTCGGCTGTTCAAGACTATCGGGTACTTAACGTCATCCGGTAGATCGGGGGCTCTCCGCAGACGACCACCCACTCTGATGAGATTATGGGCGTCACTCTCGGGTGCCAGGTGGAGCAATCTGCTGTCTGATGGGACGGGCTTTCCTCCCTGTAGACAGTCTAGCTCATCGGGGAACGAGTCTCTCTGGGCTCGTTGTAGTAGAAGAAGTTCTGCTTCTTCGTAGTCAGCTGCTGAAATGTCGGCAGTGGGCTGAATCTCTGGGTGGTGCCGCAGAAATGTCTTTAGTTGCGCACTCTGTAGGGTGAGGCAATCATCTATGTTGGGGTCTGTGGAGGCGATTGTGGTCAGTCCACAGAACATAGGTTTCTTGTTCTCAGCCTCCTCTTTACTCGCTTCCCGTGGGGTGGGCGTAGGCCACTCTTCTTCCGGGAGCTTGAGGAACTCTGGTCCGTCACTGTAGATGTTGCGACGGGTGAGGTCATCTAGGGACATTCCCCGGGTGATGACGTCAGCTGGGTTGTGTTTGGTGTCCACATACCGCCAGCTCGCTGCTTCTGTTAACTCTTGAATCTCTGTGACTCTGACTCCCACGAAGACCTTGTATCTGCATGAATCAGACTTGATCCATGTGAGTACTGTCGTGGAATCTGACCACAAGATTGTTCTGTGCACCGGAATGGTGAGTTCACGTTGCATTAACGTGGCTAGATGCGCTCCTGCTAGGGCTGCGCAGAGCTCTAGACGCGGGATAGATTGTTGCTTTCGTGGGGCTATTCTTGAGCGAGCCAGGATGAAAGCAGTGTGTATCTCTCCTCCCTTCTCTTGGGCACGCAAGTAGGCCACCGATCCATAGGCTACTTCGGAGGCGTCACTGAAGACGTGTAGATCCATCTTGCATGTCTCTGGCCTCACTGTGGGTGGGAAGTAGCTGCAGCGTATATTGACGCCTGGGAGTGAGCGGAGTTCCGTCTCCCACTCTCTCCATGTGGAGGCAAGGGGTGCGGGTATTGGGTCGTCCCAGCCCTGGTCCTTGTCCCATAGTGCTCGTACAATCATCTTTGCCCTGGTGGTGTAAGGTAGAATACATCCCAACGGGTCATATTGTCTGGCGAGTGTTCTGTACACACTCCGTCTGGTGGTCGGTATCGCCGTCGACCTTCCCTGCTCCGTGGTCAGGGGTTTGTGTCTATAGTGGAGCGAGTCTGTTTTGAAGCGCCAGACTAGTCCTAGTGTCATTTCTTGGGCTTCTCCTGGGATGGTCGCCATCCAGGTCTCGCTGCTGGCAGCCTTGTCCGCGGGGGAGAGGCTGCGCAATACGTGCAGGTCGCTGCTGGCCCACTGCCTGAGATCAAAGCCGCCTTTGATCAGGGAGGCGCGTAGCTTGAGTAGGAGAACCTCGGCTTCTTCTTGAGTCGAAACGCTTTGTAAACAGTTGTCCACATAGAAACTGTTCTTCACACTGTGTCGGACCTCTTCATCTGCTGCTGGGTCCTCTGCGACGTGTTTCTGTAGTGCAAATGTAGCACAGCACGGGCTGCATGTGGTTCCGAAGGGGAGGACTTCCCATTGGTAGATGGCTGGGTGCTCATCTCCGGTCCTCTCTCTCCATAGGAACCGCAGTAGGGGCTTATCCTCCTCCACTAGTCTCACCTGCAGGAACATCCCTTTGATATCCCCGCTGATAGCCACCTTGTCCTGGCGGAAGCGTAGTAGCACGCCTAGTAGAGAGGGGCCGAGTGTGGGGCCGGGCAAGAGCTCTTTATTCAGATTTTGGGATCCGATCTGGTAGCTGCAGTTAAACACAATGCGATCCTTGCCGTTGTGGTGGACCTTGTGGTGCGGCACGTACCATGATTCGGTCGTCTGATCGGCCTCTTTATTGTCAATCTTTGTCACGTGTCCCGCTGTGATTAGCTTCTCAATCTCAGCGCGGTACACACTCTCTTGAGCGGGGTCTTTGGCTAGGCGCCGCTCTGTGTTCAATAGATACCGCTCCGTAGCGTCTTTCTTTGCGTGAAAGGTGGGCATTCCCTCTCGCCTCAGGAGTGGAGTTGCGTATCTCATCACTCCGCCGACTGTGACTCTCTTTGTCCCTTGCTCGAGGAGGTTTATGGCGTAAATGTCTTCTTTAGAACGAATGTCTTTCTTTTCGTTCTTAAAGGGCATTGTCTCTAGTGTCCATAGCCTCTCGACATGCTGCAGGAGAGTGGTGTCTTCTTCTGTCACTCTGGAGTGGAGGCAGCTAGTGGCTGCTGTTCGGTTGAGAGATTTAGCGAGGGGGCCTTGTAGTGTCCATCCTAGGCGGGTCTCGACTGCTGCAGGACAGCCTCTGGGTCCTGTATGGACCCGGTCTATCGGGACTATGAGGTCTGCATGGTCGGAGCCTATCAGCAGGGTCAGGGTGGCGCCGTCTATGAGCGGGATAGGTAGTTGACGCAGGTGCACATATTTATCCATCAGTTTGGCGATGGGGTAGGTGTACTGTGATAGTCCTATTTCTTGGCTGGTGAAAGCATTTGTAATCCTATACCGTCGCTCTGGCTGCCCGCTTGCTGCGATAGTGAAGGAGACATTCTCGCCTTTTATCGTCTTTAAATCTCTTCTTATTGTCCGAATCGTCATTTGGTTCTCGCTCCCCCGCAGTCCCAGCTGGGCCGCAGCGGACGTGAGCAGAAGGGTCTTCTCTGAACCGTCATCAAGGACGGCGTAAGTGTCCATGACTTTATCTTGGTAGCTCAATGTTACACGGACTACCTTTAAGAGCACTTGGGCGCCGCTGCTGCTGGCGGGGTCAATGTACATGACACTTGCCTTGGTGCTGCTCGATGGTGCAGGTGCAGGCTTTCTTCTGTTACTGTCGTGTAGGACATCTAGGTGGGCTCCGTCACACCGACTGCACCTCTTCTTTAGGCGGCACTCGGCTGCCATGTGACTGCGCGCACATCGGTAACAGCGCCTGTTGGACTTTATCCATTGACTCACTTCTTCTGCATTCATCTTGGTGAACAGGTCACATTGTGACAGCCAGTGTTCCTTCTCGCAGTACGGGCACACCATCTTCCACTTGGGTACTGTGGTTCTTACTGCTCGGTACTGATTCTGATTGGTGCATGACAGTCACCGATCTTCTTCCATCGTTTATTCTCCTGGGTCCCTCTCTGGAGCTTGGTGTGCTCCGCACGAACGTATCCAGTCGTAAGCTGCTGACTTCTCTCGCCAGGAAGTCGGCTAGATCGAGGAGGGATGGTTCGGGACCGTTAGGATCACGGTGGTCTCTCTGCCGCCTAAAGCGCTCTTGTCTGGCGGGTGGCAGCTTCTCTAAAATCCTCTCGACGTTAGAGTTGGCGTATAGCTCGTGCATACCCTTTTCTCGTTGCGCTCCCAGCATCCCTACCAGGGACTGCACTTTTATAGACAGGTCGTCTAATGAGCGATTGTCTGTTGCTGGGGGTAGGCGGTCAATATGCCTTATCTCTTGGATTACGTAATCCCATATACGTCCATATCTCTGGTCCAGCGCTGCTAGAGCCGCGGTGTATGGGGTCGTAGAGGTGGCATAGGCTAGCGCTATATTGTGCGCTCGGGGTACTTTCAGGTGCTTCAGTAATATTGCATACTTGTGGCGTTCATCAGCGACATCCACCATCATTGTCTCTAAGCACATCCGGAGCTCCGTGTACTGTGCTCGATTCTCATAGGTGAAGTCTGGAAACGTCGGTGTACCAATGTAT